>NW_027315768.1:28882419-28902419 GCF_026437365.1 Eucyclogobius newberryi
TGTTTGGTCACAGATGAAAGATAGTGGCCTAAAATGAGGGTAATTACACTGACCCAGTACCACCCTAAATCCCCGGGTGGATGGCCGTAGTTCAAGATGACACTGATGAAAATAACACGGAACTTAAAACGTAAATTGACAAATATCGACCAAATTCTGCCAATTTTGTGATTAACTTATAAAATATTGCAATAAAGGAAAGTATATGTAATCAGAGATGGGAAGTACTCAGTGTGCACAGTTACATTTACTGTGTTGCATTTACGTGAGCAACTTTTTCAAGAAATTGTACTTCTTGGAAATACTTTTACTCCTATTTGAGTCGTATTTTATTGCAGTAACAGTCTCTCACTTGGGTAAAAGGTTTGGTTTCTACAAGTGACAAAAGCTTTATGTTGACAGTATTAAATGATTGGAATTATTCAGTTTTTCTCATTTTTGTGTCAATCCTTAAAAAAAAAAATATATATATATATATATATATATGTATATATATATATATATACCGGATTTTGCACGTTATTCAATGTTTTGTCCTTCCAATTACATAAATTTATTATAAATCCGACGTTACGGCCAGACAAAATTACTGTTAGTTTCCCCAAATACATTTTTACTCTTGCTGAGTCATTTCTTGAACCACTACTTTGTACTTCTAAAGCACTAACATCATTTTGAAGTACCGTTACTACCACCGCTGCATGTAATAGTAACGGACAGTGCGTTGTGCTGATACGAAGCGACAGGAAGTGGGTGAGACTTGGCTTGTGTCCATTTTCAAAGACCTTCGCCCCGCTCCGTCCCGCTGCCTTATCTCTGCTCGCTTCCTCTGCACTCTCTTAAAAAACGTGAACCGGTCGCACAGCGGAGCGTGGCTGTTTATTTTATTCGTTTCATTAAAGTTCATCAGAATTTTCTCCTCGCCCACGGAGATTAAGAGCATTTCTGAGCTCGAAACGTTCACCTCTAAAGGCTCGAGCTGAAAACAAACCAACACGGCGCCTGTAAACCGTGTCTGAGAGTGGGTGGATGAATGAAGGAGTTTTAAATGTGTACAATTGCACTGATGTATAATAAAGAGTAGAATAACGTTTTAATGTGAAGCCAAACCGGGAACGGGAGTTTAAAATTAAAATGAGCTTTAAACTCTGTGGTTGTGCAAACTTTGCTTTGTAACTTGGCCTGACAAATAAACTATTAAACAAATAAATAATTGATTGGCCTGAAGGACGCGAAAGGACATGTACAAGGACTGGAAAGAGGAAGTTAATATGATTTATTGAAGTACTTTTGAACATCTTGGCTACATTTCGTTTGTCGAAACATCTCCATAGAGACAGAGAGCAGAGCCTGAGTGTTAAATGATTTTGTGTTTCTTGTGCCACTACGACTTAGTTTAGCTCATTTTCCATTTATATGAACTTCAAATCAGTTTTACTCCTACAATTCTTACTGGACTAGTAGTATTCTCAAATCCTTTTTTTTCTTGGACATAAAGCAAGGCAAGTTTATTTGTAGAGCACATTTCATACACGAGGCCATTCAAAGTGCTTCACACAGCAGGAAAAATGCATTAAAATCACAAGGAAATTACAGAAACAGAAATACAATAAAATTAACTAAATAAAAAATAAAATAAAAAAACCCAAATTTCTCTGACCACATTGGCAGCATTACAGACACTCTTTCCCATGTGTATTTGACATTGCAGCATGACAGGCGTCTCCGGGATGGACACATCACTTTTAGATTGATTCTTTCCCATATCTGCGCGCTTTCTGCAAACTGCGCGACATAATGAAGCAAACATCTTTTGGCATTACATACTATTTATACTGGCGTTATACGGTGTGAAAGCTTTATTCCACCGTGTCTTCGATAATGATTCTGTCAGACTTCTGAAACTCCAGAGACTCCCACTTGAGGATGTTGCCGTGGGCGACGTTGAGGTTGTGGGTGTAGTTGTAGATCTGGTCTGGAGACAGAGCGTCGTTCCACATGTGAAGGTCCGATATCATCCCGACGTACGACTGCTTTGCGTCGAAATTTCCCCCGTGAGAGTCCTGCTCCTGTAACACAAGAGATATTTTAAACTGTATTATACCTTTAACCACTTTAATCACTGTGTTGCATTGTTGTAGAGGAATTGGTTACAATAAATTGGCCGACTAATATAATATAATGTTGATTATAGTGAAATATATTTCACATTGTCACATTTTCCCACTGAAATAGATATCTCTTTAGGTTCAACACAAAGTAATAAAATGGAGAAAAGTGATGTACCAGTATATATTTAAATAGATCCAACTTTAGATGTTAGTTTTAGTTATACATAGTTAGTTATTCATAGTTACTATGAATAAGTAACTATGAATATGTATGAATTTTTCTTTTACCCTAAATAAAGTATATTATTATTATTTTATGTTGATCCAGGGCAAATAGTTTTTAAGATGATCCATTTAAATATAGGTGTGTATATATAACCCATGTTCTGTCACTTTATCTTACCAAATGATCATGCATTTATCCTGATTATTATGCTGCTCATGTCATTTTCTGCAATGTCCACCTCTAATTGGTCAGTTTGAGGCTTTCAGACGACATCACAAGAGTCTGATATTCTGTTGCAGTTTGATGACGGACGTTATGACAAATATAAATGATCATTTTTAACATTTCAGAGTTATTTTCATTCAAATGCCATATAATCTGACTGCTACATTACCTGTCCCAGCACGATAATGATGGGCCCGTTGATGGGGGTGGTGGAGGTGAACTTCCGGCTGGAGGGAGCCCCATTGAGCCACATTTGGGTCAGTCCTGTGGCCGAGTCCCAGGTGGTGCACACAGACTGCCACGTGTTGGTCTTGTAGTCCTGCCCGTTAAACACAGCCAAAGAATCCTTCACAAACACCTGAAACTCATCGCTCTGCTGCTTTTTGAAGATGAGGAGGCAGTTGTCATGAGAGGGCGTGGCCATTGAGAACAGGCCAAAGTCTCTGGTGAGGTCTGTAAAAAACCTACAAACAACATTGATACTTTGAGAATGATACAGGCCAAACTCAGAAAATACAGGTTCCACAGAACACACTGACTGGCTGGAGCTGGGATCAAATGGTCAATATATTGCATTGGAGACAACTTCATGTTTTCCGTTGTGTGACAAATATAACATGTTGAAATCGATTGAAGCGTTAAGGAGTTGAAACTGGCTAAATGGAAAATATAATAATAAAAAATACGTGAAATACAAGAACATATTATAGTGTCTGCGTGACATCACGTGACATCACGCAGACACTATATGAATGAGATCTAAAAGTAAAATAAAAAACTGTGATGTAGCAACTGAATTCATGAGAGGAATAGATTTTGTCATGTGACTCAGTTGAACCTGTCAAAGTGGCACCCAAAGCCAAAATGTTTGCTGACCCCTGACATAGTCTGACCTGAGGCACACAGTGGCCGCGCCCAGTTTCTGTGTCGATGTTGTTATTTTCACATGAGCCGAGTTGGTCTCCAGAGGGAACGTGATCATCTTTCCAGACAAGTCTTTAAAATAAATAAAAACATGAAATTATATCTATATATATTTGTAGGCACACACACACACACAAAATGGAATCAATCGCTCACTGCACTGTTCAATTTCTGCACTACATCTGTAAATTCAAATGTACATTTTGTGTATATAAAAAGCCTATTTTATTTCATTTTAATCCTATAGCAGATTTAAGTTGTTTTTCTTTTTTCTTTTACATTTTAGTTATTTTATCATTGTTCACTGTTTCATGTTGCACCGAATCACCAAAACAAGTTCCTATGTTTGTGAATTCTGTTCAATGACAATAAACCTTTTCTGATTCTGATTTTGTCTTATAGATACAGAAAACACTGATCTACTCATAATTGTTTAAGAAAACCAGTCTCTCTTTTAAACGATCTAAAAAGGCCATATTGCCACATAATTCAAAATGCAAGCAACATTTCTGGAGCTGTTTTACCTTGAGGACTGGCCAAAGACAAGCCCAGCATCCAAAACAGAAAAATGCCCCGAAACAACATCTATAAGAAACACAAAAATGCATGATTATTGTTTGTTTGTCGTTGATTGTTTCATATTTCTAACACATTTATGTATAATAACTTACCTTTGGACAGGAGTATATTTGATCTGTGCCTCTGGTGATCGTGTATGCACCGTGTATGTTGTGTGCTTCTTATATACGCCTCTAGATTGTACAGATTGTGCTTATTCTTTATCCTCCGACACAATGTGAAACCAAACCTAACTTTTCTCTCTTTGTTGTTTTTTGGGGCATCGTAAAATCGCAAGGTTTTTCACTAAACAATGAGTCAAAAAACAAAAAAGCGCTTGACAATTGGTCCTTTTCAAGAAGGGAGTTTTCGTGTCTTTGTGTGTTCTTCTTGTCATTTCTGACACATGATACATCCTAAACCCATGTTGTGTGGGCTGAAAATGAATGGACGCCTGGTTTCTAGGTGGCGCTCTTCCATCATTGTAAAGGACCATGGGTAATATTGCAGGAGAGGAGCCGGGTATCCACAGAGAACGAACAAAAACTGGAGGCGTTTGGGGAGTTGGAGAGAGAAAATGATTTGTGGACATGAGGTAAAAGGGGGATTTTAGGTGATTCACTGTGTTTTTACTGACCACATCCTCAGGACTACGTCGAGTTATCAAAACAAACTAAAAATACACTACTAATACTAAGAGCGTGAACTTATTTAAAAGTACACAACGTCATTTCTCAGGTCAGAGGGGTGTTTTTATTGCTCAAAAAGCTGGACAAACATGCATTACGGGAACAAATGACTTTTACGTTCAACTTAAACATGAACAAATTCACGAAACACTGTCAGAGGGAACAGAAGGTGTCTTTTCCTGTCTTTCACTTTCATGGTTTGTTTTGTTTTTGTCTATTTTTTATCATGTAAAAATAAGGCGACAAGCAGGTGCACCTTTAAAAAGTCTGAAATCTTTATTTAATCTCTATTGAATAACTATAATTTGCAAGTCATGGTAAAGACTCTTTCTAGATGAATCAGTTGGCCTTTTATGGTTTAATAAATACCGTATTTTCTGGACTATAAGTCGCACCGGAGTATAAGTCGCACAAGCCAAAAAAATGCATAAAAGAGAATAAAAAAACATGTATAAGTTGCACTGGAGTATAAGTCGCACCAGCCAAAAAATGCATAATAGAGAAGGAAAAAACATATATAAGTTGCACTGGAGTATAAGTCGCACCAGCCAAAAAATGCATAATAGAGAAGGAAAAAACATATATAAGTCGCTCCGGAAGTATAAGTATATAAGTATAAATATAAGTATAAGTCACTCCCCGGCTAAAACTATGAAAAAAGGTGCGACTTATAGTCCGGAAAATACGGTAGAAACATTGTTCGCTAAATAAATAATTTGCAGTATTGTATCTATCAGTTCTTTGCAAATCATCACACCAAAAAGTGTCATCAATTCAGTCTCAGAGTTACAGCTTTAACTCGATAACGACTTTCTAATGAGTTTGCTGAAGGGCCATTGTCCAATCTCTTGCTTGTTCCCAGATTGACGATGACATTTTCTCCCACAATCGTGGACGTTTTGGCTCTGGCTGCATCTTTGCTCTGTTTACGTGACTCTCTCTTCAAACCAGAGTCGCTCTGTCATTTGCGCCGCACCACAATGAGATAAGCAGAAAGAACCTTTTGATGCCTCAGCCTCCGCGTACTCTGCTCACAGCAAACAGATTAGTCCAATACATGTGTTTTTGGAAACCTCTGACGACTTAAAGACTTGTGTTTAAATCTAAGCCAAAGACTGTTTTGTTTTTGCCTGTGACTGAAATACTTTTACCTGGTTTTCAATATTTTAAATACCATATTCATTTGCTTTTATGTTTTTATGTATTTATTTTGACATAAGATAAGATATTCCTTTATTGTCCACACATGGGGACATTTCAGTGTTACAACGCAGTAGATTCTGGGGGAAAGGACAGATAACTTATAGGAAGTTAAAAAAAGGCAAGGCAAGGCAAGTTTATTTGTAGAGCACATTTCATACACAAGGCAATTCAAAGTGCTTCACAGCAGGAAAAATGCATTCAAATCACAAAGAAATGACAGAAACAGAAATACAATAAAATTAACTAAATTAAAAATTATCAATCCAACTGATTTTCTAAACTAATAAAATCACAAACAAAAGAGAAGAGTGCAAAGAAAAAATCCTTTCAGTCATATGCGCAGCTAAACAAAACTGTTTTTAGCTTAGATTTGAACATTGTCAGAGTAGAAGCCTGTCTCACATCTTCAGGAAGACTGTTCCAGATTTTAGCTGCATAAAACTGAAACGCAGATTCCCCATGTTTTGTCCTGACTCTGGGCACCAGCAGGAGGCCGGTCCCTGAGGTCCTCAGAGTCCGAGATGGTTCATATGGCACTAACATATCCAAGATGTACTTTGGTGCTAGGCCATGGAGAGACTTGTACACAAGCAGAGCTGCTTTAAAGTCTATTCTCTGAGCCACAGGGAGCCAGTGCAGAGACCTGAGAACAGGACTAATGTGATGGTACTTCCTGGTTCAGGTCAGGACCCGAGCAGCAGCGTTCTGGATGTACTGCAGCTGTTTTACAGCTCGTTTGGAGAGGCCAGTGAGCAGGCCGTTACAGTAGTCTAATCTACTGGAGACAAACGCATGGATAAGTCTCTCTAAATCTGGTTTTGACACTATATTTTTGATTTTGGCAATGTTTTTTAGATGGTAAAAAGCTGCTGATGTTATTGATTTGATGTGGCTATTAAAGTTCAAGTCTGAGTCCATTATTACCCCCAGATTTCTAATTTGGTTTGTAGGTTTTAGAGCGAGACTCTGGAGGTGACCGCTAACACTTTCTCTTTGTTTCTGTGGGCCAAAAACGATTATTTCAGTCTTGTCTGAGTTCAGCTGGAGAAAGTTGTTTTGCATCCACACACTGATCTGTTGGATGCAGTGACAGAGTGAATCTACTGGTCCATAGTCACCTGCCGATAGTGAAACATAGATCTGAGTGTCGTCTGCATAATTGTGATAGGACACATTTTCACTGCGTATCAACTGACCTAACGGCAGCATGAAGAGGTTGAACAGAAGGGGACCCAGGACTGACCCTTGGGGCACTCCACAGGTCAGGGTCATGTGGTCTGAGACACAGCTACCAATTTCAACAAAGTACTTCCTGTCTTCCAGATAGGACCTTAACCAGTTTAGGGCAGTGCCAGTGATGCCCACCCAGTCCTCTAGTCTCTGTAAGAGGATCCCATGATCGACAGTGTCAAAAGCAGCACTCAGATCTAACAGAATTAAGACTGAGGCTTTGCCCGTGTCAGTGTTCAGGAGGATGTCATTTGTCACCTTGACAAGAGCAGTCTCAGTGCTGTGATGAGGTCTAAAACCTGACTGAAAAACATCAAATGAGTTGTTTATTAAGAGGAAATCTGTGAGCTGTTGGTAAACAACCTTTTCAAGGACTTTGCCCAAAAATGGCAGATTAGAGATGGGCCGGTAATGACTCAGTACTGCGGCATCAAGACTGCTCTTCTTTAGGAGAGGCTTTATGACCGCAGTTTTCAAAGACATTGGGAATGTTCCAGATTGAAGCGACATGTTAACTATGTGAGTGAATGGTGCTAACAAACTGTTCAGCACAGACTTTAGAAATCTGGTGGGTAACACATCAAGGCAGCATGTAGATGAACTCAGACTGGTGATGATCTCATGGACAGTTTTGTCAGTTACTGGTGCAAAGTGAGTTAGCTCTAAGTGTCTTGGTGGTTTTAGGGTAATTTTTTGCATTGTGGGATTTATAGCATTTTTAATGCCCTGAACTTTGTCATTAAAGAATAATGCAAACTCATTACACTTGGATGTGGAAATGAGTTCTAATGGCAGCTGAGCTGGAGGGTTTGTTAATCTGTTTACTGTGGCAAACAGGACACGCGAGTTGTTACTGCAGCTTCCAATTATTTCAGAAAAATATCTTTCCCTAGTTCTACATAAGATTAGGTTGTACATGTTCAGCTTTTCTTTGTAAATCTCTTTTTGAACCTGGAGCTTTGACTTGCGCCATTTCCGTTCGGCCCTGCGGCACTCCCTTTTCTGTGCCCTGACCGAATCATCATTTCTCCACGGCGCCTTCTGCTTATTTTTAACCATTTTAGCCTTTATAGGGGCGATGGTGTCCAAAACATTCAAAACACTAGATGTAACAGAGTTCAACAAATCATTTACATTAGAACATGAGACATTTTCAAAGTTTATCATTTCCATAAACAGTGGACCTGTGCCATCGTTTATGTGTCTCCTCTGAACAACTGCAGGACCAACCGGAGGTTGGGGAGAAACAGACAGGTCAAAGAAGACACAGAAATGATCAGACAGAGCAACATCGATCACATTAACATTTGAAATATTTACCCCCTTTGTAATTATGAGATCTAGAGTGTGTCCTTTGCTGTGGGTGGGGCCTCTCACATGCTGAGTAAGACTGAAGGTTTCAAGGACAGCATCAAGCTCTTTAGCGTTTCTGTCAGAAATATTATCAACATGCACATTGAAATCACCTGTAATGACCAAACCATCAAAGTCTGTGCATATGACTGAAAGCATCTCAGTAAAATCATCAATAAAACTTTGGCAGTGCTGGGGAGGCTTGTATAAAACAATGAAGAGAATGGATGGAGACCGTTTTAGCTCCATTTTAAAGGATACATACTCAAATGATGAAAACACCCCAAAAGACAACCTGCGGGTAATTATTTCATCTCTAAAGACAGCACAGACTCCACCCCCTTTTTTGTTTTCTCGTGTTTCAGATTCAAATTTAAAGTTGGGTGGAGCAGATTCTATCAGAACTACATTTCCTGTGTTTTTGTCAAGCCATGTTTCAGTTAAAAACATAAAATCAAGATTATAAGAAGAAATAAAATTATTAATTAAGAGAGATTTGTTACATAAGGATCTGACATTTAGCACAGCAAGTTTCAGACTAGTTTCAGTGGGACTGGGCTTTATCTTTTCACAGGGAATATGAATCACATTTCTCAGATTGGGCCTGACTCGCATTTTGTTTTTCCATCTGTGTGATGATGTGACTACAGAAATAGCACTAGGAGGGGCTCTTTTTACATAGGGCCCCGGGTTGGTTTGATTTTTAATGTGACAATAAGTCCCGGCAACGCTGAGACCCAGTGCAAAAAACACTCTCATACACAGAACTCTTATAAACAAAACAAAAAACTCTTTTTAAAAAAACTCCTCTCACATCTCAATAGGGAATGGAGGGAAAAAATAATATAAAAAGATAAAAATAAAATAATAATGAAATAAAATAAAATAGTATTAAATTAAATTAAATAATATTAAAATAAAGTAAAGTAAAAATAGCTAGCATAAGACTAAACAATACTAATAAGAATGTCATACGCTGTTTTATATTTGTATAAACTGTATTGTGTTTTTATTTTTAAATGTGTTTTAACATTGTAAAGGACTTTGAATTGCACTTTGTACCAATTGTGCTCTACAGAAGAACTTGATTGATTGATTGATTGATTGATTTAAAAAGGATCCCATAGAGTGCAATGTAAAAACAAATACAGTTTTATAAGCTTTAACAAAGGTTTGACTTTCCTCTCATGAAAATCCCTCTCATTGGTCAAAGTGGTCACATGGTCCGCTCGCGTGGGAGAAGAACATTACTACTCTTGAGCTCCCCACTTGATATTAGAGTACACAAAGTTAATATTGTTTGGCGTGAGATTCAGACACAGCATGACGCAGAGTTTGAGCTGTTCTTGTTTGTGTCTGCCCTCCCCCCTCTGCAGTCAGATGATCACCAGCTGAGCCCCAAGTAGCTTTTGGCAAGAAAGATTAGGGTTAAAGAGAAGAGTGATGATTGTGGGCCTTTGCAATTTAGAGTTAGGTTACTATCAAAATAAATGATGTGTCTTGCTGTCCAGGGTATATTCCACATAAGAGCAAATTAATGCATTAAATATAAATGTTTATTCAGTTGATTTGGTATTCCGCTCTCACAACGGAGTCATCGTCGTTTTTAATCATTTGATTAGATTAGATTTAGTGAGGATTGACTTGGCAGGAGACAGTCTTGTGTGCTAATCCTGAAATGCACCAATCAGATTATCAGAAACAGAATAAAACGTTCCCATTTTAAGTTAGCAGTACAAATATTAAAAAATAACAATAAATGATATAGAAATAAAAACAATTGAAGAGTGCAAGATTTAAAAGTCAGTCCATGTGTTCTGGTAAAACTATTGTTGATCCGTTAACATCAAATGAATGAGTTCTACTATGAATCCTTTATAGAGAAAAGGTCCATATAAGTGGAAAATTAATGGGGGGGAAATAAAATAATACTGTCTTTTGACACTATGAGGGTCCTAGGCAAGAGTAGGTCTTGGGGTCCAACCCATTTTACATTTTTACAGTGAATCTTATCAAACCTTTGTGCTTTATTTCCTTTGACAATTACATTTAGAAGGTAGCTTAACATAACAGCTCTAAAATTATTAACAATTCCTTTTTGCAATGCCCAAAATTACAACAGCTTTTGCCTCATTGGGCGACAATGAAATAACGATGTCCTCCATTTGGGAAAAAGAAGAAAACTCTGGTAAAAACACGGGGAAGGAGAGGTTCTACTCCCACCGATAGAAAGGTTTCAGATGATCCAGAACTGTCGGCTTCCATTTGCAGGTAAGATTCATCTAGGCAGTTGAGGAGTCGTTCATCTGGAGAAGAGAGAGGGTTCATCCAGGCAGTTGAGGAGCCGTTCATCCAGAGAAGAGAGAGGGTTCATCTAGGCAGTTGAAGAGCTGTTCATCTAGAATAGAGAGCGTTCAGCCAGAAAGTTGAAGAGCTGTTCATCTAGAGAAGAGAGAGGATTCATTCAGGCAGTTGAGGAGCCGTTCATCTAGAATAGAGAGCGTTCAGCCAGAAAGTTGAAGAGCTGTTCATCTAGAGAAGAGAGAGGATTCATTCAGGCAGTTGAGGAGCCGTTCATCTAGAGAAGAGAGGGTTCATCCAGGAAGTTGAAGAGCTGTTCATCTAGAATAGAGAGAGTTCATCCAGGCAGTTGAAGAGCTGTTCATCTAGAGAAGAGAGAGTTCATCCAGGCAGTTGAGGAGCCGTTCATCCAGAGAAGAAAGAGGGTTCATCCAGGCAGTTGAAGAGCTGTTCATCTAGAATAGAGAGCGTTCATTCAGGCAGTTGAAGAGCCGTTCATCTAGAGAAGAGAGAGGATTCATTCAGGCAGTTGAGGAGCCGTTCATCTAGAGAAGAGAGGGTTCATCCAGGAAGTTGAAGAGCTGTTCATCTAGAGAAGAGAGGGTTCATCCAGGAAGTTGAAGAGCTGTTCATCTAGAGAAGAGAGGGTTCATCCAGGCAGTTGAGGAGCCGTTCATCCAGAGAAGAGAGAGGGTTCATCCAGGCAGTTGAAGAGCCGTTCATCTAGAGAAGAGAGAGTTCATCCAGGCAGTTGAGGAAAGCTGCAGTTTCACAAGAACAAACAGGAATTTTGTTCAATTGTGTAAAAATGGCTCTGCGACGTTGCCAAATCCTACGTGTCCTACGATCTCTCTCTACATACAACTTTGAGTGCTTTAATAACAAGGAGGAACAATTAGAATATGTCAAAGATTTTGCATAATAGGTCTCCTCTAAGTTTCAAGAGAAAGTAGTGATTGTCAAAGTAAGCAGACAACAGTAACCAGCAATAGCCTAGTTCATTTTTTAAATCCAATCCTACAGTTGGCAGATGGTGTTTGAATGGTTTAGCCTTTGGTACAGACTAATATCAGACTTTGATCCATCCACAAATTGCAAACCTTAAAATAATATTAAAAAAACAAGTCACTCATTGGCATGTCTCCATGGACCTCACTGAGCCCATTTCAGCCTGACATTCTTCATCAGGGGGACAAAACTCAAAAAGTGTGCCCTTGTATTATTATTATCATTTTGTATACATTGTCCGCCACCTATTTGACTATTTGTATATGTTTACTACTTTCCATACTGCTTAAAGGCCCACAAAGTTCCTCTTTACCCTTTGTTCAGCGATAATACTCCATTTGTATTGCATTTAATAATATAATGGGCTAATAAAGTATATACACTATATAAAATAATGCTTTGTACTTTTGAAGATGAATTACTAGGGACTTAATTGCCTTGTCGCTGGAGTCAGACAGTTGGACGTACAAGGCTTTCCCCCTTAAACGACCTCTGAGTAAATGGCATCTGTTTTTCAATGAGCTCACGACGGTGGAAGCCCGGGATTCGTCATAGCTCCGTGTGTATATGAATATGTGTGTGTTTGTGAACAGGACCACGGGCGGGAATATCTGAGCCGTGAGTCACGTACGGGGCAGAGTGCAGAGTCAGGCAGAAGCAGGCCCCATGTCCCAGAGCTGAATACACCGCACATACCACTCACAGACGCTACCACGCTCAACTGGACAGGACGGGACGAGACGGGACGGGACGCAGGTGTTAGACAAGAAGTGTGGCGTTTGAACTCTAGTGATTGGGGAAACCCAATAAGTGTTTACTAATGCAATGATTTTAGTTATTTTATTACTTGGTTTACGGATCCGCCGCACTTAGATTATTAATTTCTACAATATAAATAAATAAATTATTATAAAAAAAAATTATAAAGTACCGTCGACAACGTTAAATAGCATTAAATTAACTGTAAAAAGCGGTATTAAGTCCGAGCTGCTCTGTCCCTGCGCTCAGTCCCGGGGAGAGTGCGGTCCCTGCGCTCAGTCCCGGGGAGAGTGCGCGCGCCCGTTTGCCAGCTGCTGCGCGCCCTGCCAAATCATTTTAAACCCGTTTACCACATTTTCTTCAGCGCGTTTTGCCGTGACTAAAGGGTGCACACTCAAGCGTCAGTTCTGTCAAAAACACGCTAAATCTACTGTTACTATGGATCTATTATATTATTGACTGTCACACACGCTTGTGCGCCGCGTCCCACCTGTGCAATATATTAGTACCGCACACCTCCGGCTAAATATTAGGATTGTCTTATAGAATTTGTAGAAATGTCTTCAGTATGATTGAATGGGTCAAACGAACAGCTGTATGGTGTCAACAAAGTGACCATGCCACAAATGTTCCTACTGCCCCCGAAAACCTTATGCAGTCTTTCAATGAGAATCATGAATAATAAATCAATCAAGTCAGCAGTTTTTGTGACATCGCACCCTGCAGTGTATAACATAATCCCTTTACAAAGCAATACATTAACCTCATGAGAGTGGCTCTGACTTTTACTTACTGGTAATTTAGTCTTTTTTTTGATCACCTTCTGATGAAAAGGAAACTATCAAGCTGCTGGGCATGTTAAACTTCAAAAGAAAGCCGTGAAACTCCAGTTATTTTACATTCTGGGATGAATCATGATCAGTTTGCACTCCAAACCCACAAATAAAAATAAAACAGTTTAATGGGCTTTTTATATGGGTTCTGCCTGGACTTCTTTTGTTTTGTTTTTTAACTTTATTACAAGTCCTGAAATCTCATTTGAGTGAAATTAGCTTCAGTTTTAAAGAGGATTTGTCAAAACCAAACAAATGCCCAAACTAGTGTCAATCATAAATTTAACAATTTAAATTTAACAAGAAATAGGCGGGATTTGAAATCTGAGTTTCCTTTGTGCAAAGCTTGTGCGCACTTATAATTAGAGTAAATGAGACAACAGAAACCAAAACTACAGATTCTCAGCTTCACAAAGAGTCCTGCCATTTGTTTGGACTCAAAAGAAACAGGAACAGCTTTGAAATGCTTGAAATGGAGCTCATTTAATCAAGCGTTTTAGGAACAAAAAAGCAGTGCCCTGATCTAATGCATTGGTTTCCCAGAAGATTCTATTTCTTTATATGAGGCACTTTCTTTCTCCAAATGTGGTCAAAGTATTTCCAGCACTAAACAGACACCTTGTACTCATTGCACTGTTCACTTCTATTCGCACTACTCAACTTTTTACTTTATATTTTATTTAGAATGTACATATCATGCCGTCTCTGTATAAAGTGTTCAATGTTCCTATGTCTGTGAAGTTTTTTCATCGATAAATGGCAATAAACACCTTTCTGATTCTGATTCTGATTCTGACACATGCTCGCACCCTGAGAGATTCACTTTACACTATAAAAAGGTTGTTCTGTGGTGGTGTCGGTCAGGTGGTAGTGGAAGTACCGTATTTTCCGGACTACAAGTCGCATCGGAGTATAAGTCGCACTAGCCAAAAAATGAAAAAAACATCTATAAGTTGCACTGGAGTATGAAATGCGGTTGCAAGTGGGAAAATAACAAATAATATCACATATAAGTCGCTCCGGAGTATAAGTATATAAGTATAAATATAAGTATAAGTCGCACCGCGGCCAAAACTATGAAAAAGGGTCCGACTTATATAGACTTACGGTAAATGACACTATGATATAACATTCATTGCGTGTATTCTTCATTGAAAAGGAGGTTGTTTTGCTTTTTTTGAAACGACTATTTAAGTGTATTCCGCTTGTTTGACACGGGCTAAGTATTGCCCTTAAAGCCGAACACTATAAAGCTGATTTTTAGAAATTTAAATAGTAGACATGACAACATCCAGGGTCTAATTCATGCAATTCACTCACATGTCCCCCTGTTTTGTGATTTTTGCGCTGTAAACGGAGGACTCGCGTGCACAGTAATAAGCGACCGACAACAAAAGGGGGTCTATCTGGTCCTCTCAATGCACACGGCCTATACATTTACCCACTAATCCTCTGTACGATCGAATACAAAGACACAAGGGCCCGTGACTGTGAGACTGCACTGTTATTTTGGTTTTAGGTCAGGTAAATGAGATAAGTGCTGACAGAGGACAGGTGAGCGGGGGCTTTCATGAGTCACTGTCTGTCTGTGGGGAAAAGATAAGGAGGGCTAGTCACTCGCGGGGCTGAAGTAAGAAAAAAGAAAGGGAGAAACCTGACGCTGCAGTTGTTTTGGTTAGAAGAGACTTATACAGTAGATAAGATAGGATAATGTGGCTAGATATGCAAGCAAACGTACTGTTGATTCAAGGGTTTTACTCGAGTAATTAAGGCGGAATTCACACTTGCACAGACGCCGCGTCCAAACTGCGATTGAATTAAGACGAAACCAGGACAGGACCAAACCAAGTCTACATCAGGACTAAACTGAGCCTAAACAAGGACAAACCAGGACAAGTGAGGAGTTGAATGTGACCCTAAAAGCAATAAAGATAATAAAAAAAAGCAGTAAATACCAAATAGATTACTGGTTTTAATAATTTTTAAATAATTTGTACCACAGGACTTTGGTATAACAGTGGATTTAATATACTGTATTTTCCGGACAATAAGTCGCACCGAAGTATAAGTCGCACCAGTCAAAAAATGCATAATAGAGAAGAAAAAAACATATATAAGTCGCACTGGAGTATGAAATGCAGTTGCAAGTGTGAAAATAACAAATAATATCACATATAAGTCGCTCCGGAGTATAAGTATAAGTATATGAGTATAAATATAAGTATAAGTCGCACCCCGGCCAAAAGTATGAAAAAGGGTGCGACTTATAGTCCTGAAAATACGGTATTAACTGTCACCACTACCACAACCGTAGACATTCATAGATGCCCATTGGTCAGATTCGATCACTTTGCTTGCCACTGTTACCCAGACTTTATGACTGGTAAAGTATATATAACTTTATTTCATGATATTTTTGTAATTGATTTGTTCTTCTCACCAGTAACATGAACTGGAAAGAATGATCAAAACAAACCTGCACATCCAGATAGTTAGCAAATTAGGATATTCACCAAACTGAAGTATCTGGTGGATCTAGACAAGCCCCCGAGCCGATTGCCTCCGTTGTTGGACTTTGTAAAGAAAATACTCCAAAGCCAAAGCCACTCGCTCAACCTGGTCTGCCATCGGACCAAGAGAACAGCAGCACAAGGAAATACTTTTTAGTTTAGTTTTGTGTTTGTGAAGGGTCCCGTCATGGAAGCATTCGATTTGCAATGGCTGGTTAATCCTAGCTTGTGACTTACCAAACTAATTCTAATGTTCTTTCTTTGCAAAGCGGCGCCTACAAATCACAAAACGGGAACATGTGGGTAAATTGTAAGAATTATACCCTGGATGTTGTCATGTCTACAATTTAAATATCCAATATTCACCTTCATAGTGTTCAGCTCTCAGGGCAATACTTTAGCCCGTGCCAAACAAGCTGACAATACTGAATGAACCTCTTTTTCAATGAAGTATATCAGCTTATACATGACATGGTAAGCTTTTCTTTTAAATGACTGGAGTAAAAGTATGTATATAAGTGCTTTCCTCTGTGTGACTGACAGTGAACACACCAGTGAAGCCTGCAGCTGCTTTGACTGATATTGCAGAAACACAATGTCTTCCAGATGTGCTCTATAATCCTACACTCATACAGACACATAAACAAGACCACGCCCTCTTTATCCCCATTTAGTGCACGAGAATGAGATCTGATGAATTTTGGTCACGACTACCAGGAATTTGTGTTTGTGACACTTTAAGAACTGTAAAAAAAAAAGAACAAAAGGGAAAGTTATTGGTTTAGGTCTGTTGTCTGTATGTTAGTATTGGGCAAGCTTTGTCCTCAATTGGAAAAACATTTGAATTAAACAAAGATAATGTTGATGATCAGAATTGACAAAATGATTCAATTTGTGGCAGTGAATTGTATGGGTCTGACTACTGAGCCCTGAGGTGCCCCATAGGTTTAGGAATTTAAATACTCATTTTGCATTACCATACCAAATTATAACATGTATATATAGTTTAAACAACTTTATCCACTTAATACGTCTTTGTTTTATCAGCTTTATACAAAGAAAAGATAAACCAATGCCAAAATGTGAAAAAATGAATATTTGTTGGCGATTTTGTGGGCAAGACAATTACAAAGTATTTTTAGTTAAGCTTGATTTGGTTTTATTTCAGTTTTATTTTTAGTTTAGCAATGAGCAAGTAAGCTAAGGTCTAACTATTATAAAACTATTTTATTGGTTACACTCTTTGGGTTTTCTGTCTTCAAAAACTATACGGCGAATATACCACACTTGACTTGTGTAATTACTGATGCCCCATCGATGACCACAGACATGCAGTGGACACACCCGCCCCTCCCCAAGCCATTTCTCAACACATCTGGCCTTTTGATACATAAATACTTTTCCAAAATAATCGCAGTGATGTCATGTGAATTCCTTGCACCACAATCATTTTCACACTCTTTGTACTTTATCATTGTTTCACCAGCTACGCGTTTAAATTGAATTGTGAAATGGAACAACTAGCCTGGCCCTTGCGAGGTTGAAGAGGGTGTCGAGTTTAAAGCAGGCTAATGATGTAGCATTTCCTGAACAGACTCGTGATCTTTTGACCCGTCTCAGGTGCCAGAGGGGTCAAAGGGTCATGGTCTGGTTTGTTTGCTAAAGTGTCTAAACATCCTTAAGACATTACCTGGTGATTATATATATGTCTGTGCAAGTGTAATGCGTGTCTGTTGACATTTGTGGGCCAGGCTGCGACAGAACTGTGACTGTCGCATCGGACGGCAACGACACAGACACTTTACACGACTCGCTGAAGTTAAGTCACGGAATGTTCTTACTTTTGACCACCACTGGCTGAGGTTCAGGTTTTCCTCTCCACAGCTGTAACCTGCAACGGGCAGAAGGAGTAATGGTCAAGGACACGAGTGACAGAACTGGCTCCTTCAAGGCAAGGCAAGTTTATTTGTAGAGCACATTTCATACACGAGGCAATTCAAAGTGCTTCACAGCAGGGAAAATGCATTCAAATCACAAAGAAATGACAGAAACAGAAATACAATAAAATTAACTAAATGAAAAATAAAGGCCCAAAGTCACTGGGATAAGCTCCAGTCACCCGCGACCCCGAAATGGAACAAGCGGTAGAAAATGGATGGATTGAAAAATAAAAAACATCTAGCCAAATCCAAATTTCTCTGACCACATACAGAGCATTCCAGACACTCCTTCCCGTATTTATTTGACATTGCAGCATGACAGGCGTCTCCGGGATGGACACATCACTTTTAGATTGATTCTTTCCCATATCTGCGCGCTTTCTGCAAAGAGAATCTTGCATGTGCCCAGACCTAAGCCCATCCAAACTATTTTATTTTTTGGATTGGAATTTTAGCCACTGCCTGGTTGGACTCAATTCCCACTATTATTTTCAATTAAATAAATAATAAACATTGTATACTTTGACCTTGGTCTCATTATCTAAGTGGTAAAAGCTGGTTGAACAGAACCTTCCACCTTGAGTGACAACTGTATTTTTTTTAAATTATTTTTAGTCCAATATATTTATAGTTTTGTGCTGTAGCATCTGAGACTGTTTCAAAGGGGATAGTCAAGTAAATTGCTTTTGTATTCAGTGAGTAATAAAGTGGTACACAGTCCATGTTTAGTCTACAATAGGTCCGCGTGTTTTAAAGATATTCATCATGTTGAGAACGGGACAGGGACACTAACAAAGACACACTGCACATTTGAATATTGCACTTCATATTTCATTATCCAGAGCTTTGAAGTTTGGTCCATTAGAGGCTCTTTCAGGCGCTACACCGGGAATAAATCCACATTATTACTGCCTTAAAGATCATCTCAGTGGATAATAGCACTGAGTCAATGTCTTGTGGTATCAACACTAAAGTAATCATTTTAGATCAAATTAAGTATGTTTAACTTTCTTTACCTACAGTTTTGCTATATTTTCACCGCTCTATCCATGTTGAAATACCAGTTTCCTGTTTGTTGGGGAAGGCTTTTGTCCAAATCTCAGAGGTCGCTGGTTTATAAGATAAGATAAGATAGCCTTTATTTGTCCACACAATGGGGAAATTTAGGTGTTGCAACGCAAGTAGGTACAGAAGTAGGAGAACAGATAACTTATAGGAAGCTTTAAAAAAAAAACTCTTAATAGAAAAAACTCTAAATCTTTAGATGGTTTCGCACGTGTATTCTGTCGGTCTCTGTTACTGTATTTCAGACGACAGAATATAGCAAGTTTATATGGGTCTATTTCAATGAGCATTTGAAATAATCATTCTGTCTTTTGCCTCCACACCAAACCTTATTTTTCCACCGCTGTTAGCAATCCTTCTCAGTTTAAGTGTGGAGATATTTAAGTTTAGAGTTCTAATCCTAATAAAAAAGGACAGAGAGTGTTCTACAGGGATGATTTGTTCTCTTCTCTGAGGCCATGAGGTTAAATAATCAATGTCACTATAACACATTTTCTTTTAGATCAACATTTACTTACTAACTACTTAAGACACTATATTCTCTTCACAGAACATACACTAATTCCTGTCTGAGTGTTTCAGAGACAATTATCCTGCCGCTCTCTTGAGACCCATAATGACTAAGTATGACCGGGCAGTGTGTTTTGTCTGTTGTAAATGTGCAGCATGACCTTTGCACCTTTACATGAATCCACGGGGGATGATTTCATTCAGATTTCCTCCCCCAGTTGTCTCCCGTTTGGGCCGATAGCTAGACGAACTACTCATTCTGAGAAAAGTGCGGTAATGTTTTTGAAAGTGTATCACATGATGTCAGCGGTGCAGGATCTGGATTGCCTAATGGGAAAAGCCTGTGGAGCACAATGACTTTGCTCGCTGCCAGACCATTGCCTCTCAAGACGGCCCCCATCCCCCAACAAGTGTGATCCCCTTCTTAGTTCCACATCTGGAGAGCGAACGTGGAATGGGGCCTTGGACAGAAGATTATTTGGGTCAAGTAAACTGTGGGGGAGAGAAAAGGGTGAAGAGGGAGAGCGGGAGAGGGACAGAATAAAGGCGAGAGTA
>NW_027315768.1:28912419-28972419 GCF_026437365.1 Eucyclogobius newberryi
GTACAAGTAAAGTAGAAAAAATATTTACAAAATACAAAAGATAAAGCACAATAAGTGTGAAAAAAGTGTGAGAAAAGAGCGGAGCATTGCACCGGGCTGCCAGCTGGACCGGCGCCTTTGTGACGTATTATATATATAATATTATGTCCCCTTTCAAAATATACAGACCAAATATTATGTCCCCCACGGGATGCCTCGACCACCACAAGAACACCATGGAAAGGCCTAGAAGCGCAGAATCGGTGAGCATCAGCGCGAGATCCCCAGCGCCCTGCCTGCCCCGGCCCTGCCTGCCCCGGCCCTGCCTGCCCCGGCCCTGCCTGCCCCGGCCCTGCCTGCCCCGGCCCTGCCTGCCCCGGCCCTGCCTGCCCCGGCCCTGCCTGCCCCGGCCCCGGGCCCTGCCTGCCCCGGCCCCGGGCCCTGCCTGCCCGGCTCTGCCTCCTCAGAAAACGCAAAGGACCACAACAGTACGATAAGGCCAAGAAACTCTCAAGGTTAATAATAATCTGTTTTAAAACCCTGTGTCATGTTTTTGTGACATTAAATTTGCTTGCATTTGATCATCCTCACCAGCAGGCACAAAGTCACAATTAGATCAAGCTGTTGTGAACCTGTCATCAAAGATTTGCAGCCATTTACTATTGTGGAAGATGTGGGGTTTTGCCAACTCATGGGGTTGGTGGCCCCAATCTACGTGCTCCCAACTAGAAAAGTGTGTATCATACATGTTTTTGCTTTATTTTTGCTTAAATAAAAAATGCTAAAGTGCCTCTCTTTTAGGCATTAAGATAAGATAATCCTTTATTGTCCACACATGGGGAAATTTCATTTTCAATGAAGGTAGTATTAGTAATAGTACAAAGTATTTTTAGTCACGTTTGGTTTTATTTTAGTTTTTGAAGGAGTAAGTTGTTATGGAATAAATATGCATCATCGGATAGATTATTTATATTTTGTGTATTGGTGTTATTTTCTCAGTAAAATTGTTTTTTGGTTATTTGGTGTGTGACACAGTACTATCTTACATGCATTACATTTCTTGACCACAAGATGGCGTAGAGGAGCAGATGAAACACCTTGGAGGCTAAAGCCTCAAATGGTTCATGGGGCTTCGTTTGGCCATCGCTCGCTGTTACCCAACATTTACAGTTACAGGCAGCTGGTATCCAAGGGTTACATCACCGCCAGACTTTATTCTGTAGACTTTATCCTGTAGACTTTATCCTGTAGACTTTATCCTGTAGACTTTATCCTGTAGACTTTATCCTGTAGACTTTATCCTGTAGACTTTATCCTGTAGACTTTATCCTGTAGACTTTATCCTGTAGACTTTATCCTGTAGACTTTATCCTCCTGTAGACTTTATCCTGTAGACTTTATCCTCCTGTAGACTTTATCCTGTAGACTTCACCCTGTAGATTATCCTGTAGACTTTATCCTGTAGACTATATCCTGTAGACTTTATCCTGTAGACTATATCCTGTAGACTTTATTCTGTAGACTTTATCCTGTAGACTATATCCTGTAGACTTTATCCTGTAGACTATATCCTGTAGACTTTATCCTGTAGACTATATCCTGTAGACTTTATTCTGTAGACTTTATCCTGTAGACTTTATCCTGTAGACTATATCCTGTAGACTTTATCCTGTAGACTTTATCCTGTAGACTTTATCCTGTAGACTTCACCCTGTAGATTATCCTGTAGACTTTATCCTGTAGACTATATCCTGTAGACTTTATCCTGTAGACTATATCCTGTAGACTTTATCCTGTAGACTATATCCTGTAGACTTTATTCTGTAGACTTTATTCTGTAGACTTCACCCTGTAGACTTTATCCTGTAGACTTTATCCTGTAGACTTTATCCTGTAGACTTTATCTTGTAGACTTCACCCTGTAGACTTTATCCTGTAGACTTTATCCTGTAGACTATATCCTGTAGACTATATTCTGTAGACTTCACCCTGTAAACTTTATTCTGTAGACTTTATCCTGTAGACTTTATCCTCCTGTAGACTTTATCCTGTAGACTTCACCCTGTAGATTATCCTGTAGACTTTATCCTGTAGACTATATTCTGTAGACTATATCCTGTGGACTTTATCCTGTAGACTTTATTCTGTAGACTTCACCCTGTAAACTTTATTCTGTAGACTATATCCTGTAGACTTTATCCTGTAGACTTTATCCTGTAGACTTTATTCTGTAGACTTCACCCTGTAAACTTTATCCTGTAGACTTTATCCTCCTGCAGACTTTATCCTGTAGACTTTATCCTGTAGACTTTATCCTGTAGACTTTATCCTGTAGACTATATTCTGTAGACTTTATTCTGTAGACTTTATCCTGTAGACTATATTCTGTAGACTTTATTCTGTAGACTATATTCTGTAGACTTCACCCTGTAAACTTTATCCTGTAGACTATATTCTGTAGACTTTATCCTGTAGACTATATTCTGTAGACTTTATCCTGTAGACTATATCCTGTAGACTTTATCCTGTAGACTATATCCTGTAGACTATATTCTGTAGACTTCACCCTGTAGACTTTATCCTGTAGACTTTATCCTGTAGACTATATTCTGTAGACTTTATCCTGTAGACTATATTCTGTAAACTTTATCCTGTAGACTTCACCCTGTAGATTATCCTGTAGACTTTATTCTGTAGACTATATTCTGTAGACTTTATCCTGTAGACTATATCCTGTAGACTTTATCCTGTAGACTATATCCTGTAGACTATATTCTGTAGACTTCACCCTGTAAACTTTATTCTGTAGACTTTATCCTGTAGACTTTATCCTGTAGACTATATTCTGTAGACTTCACCCTGTAAACTTTATTCTGTAGACTTTATCCTGTAGACTATTCTGTAGACTTCACCCTGTAAACTTTATCCTGTAGACTATATTCTGTAGACTATATCCTGTAGACTTCACCCTGTAAACTTTATCCTGTAGACTATATCCTGTAGACTATATTCTGTAGACTTCACCCTGTAAACTTTATCCTGTAGACTATATTCTGTAGACTTTATCCTGTAGACTATATCCGGTAGACTATCTTCTTCTTCTTCTTCTTCTTCTTCTTCTTCTTCTTCTTCTTCTTCTTCTTCTTCTTCTTCTTCTTCTTCTTCTTCTTCTTCTTCTTCTTCTTCTTCTTCTTCTTCTTCTTCTTCTTCTTCTTCTTCTTCTTCTTCTTCTTCTTCTTCTTCTTCTTCTTCTTCTTCTTCTTCTTCTTCTTCTTCTTCTTCTTCTTCTTCTTCTTCTTCTTCTTCTTCTTCTTCTTCTTCTTCTTCTTCTTCTTCTTCTTCTTCTTCTTCTTCTTCTTCTTCTTCTTCTTCTGTAGTTGTACGTCTCAGACTTTATTCTTTAGTCTTTATTCTTCAGAAGCGCAGGAGTTCAAACATTGAGAGATGTCACAAAGCAAAAGTGACGATGATGTCATGAAATAAAAGTGACGATGATGTCATTAAGATGTATAATACGGTATAACAATTTTTGCACAGAAAAACTGCATCTCTTTACGTATCTTTATAGATATGGACTCAAGCAAAGTATGAGGACTGCAGAGAAAGGTTTCACGTGTTTTGTTGTATCTTTTTGCAGGTGGTTGAACTTCTAAATCAAGCAGGATTAATTCCCACCGATGAAAAGGTGACTGTGCTCAAACAGGTATGTGTCTTTTTAAGGCTGAAAGAAGTAAATCGAATAATCACAATCAAGCAATTATTGAAACAATTGTCGCCTAATTAGTTTGTAATCAAATAGCTGTATACAAAAACGCCAAAACATGCCATGTGCTGAGAAAACAGGTTCTTATGACTCAGACAGAGCCGTAATTAGCTCAAAATGACACCAGAAACCTGTCAAGTCAGTGTCGATGAAAAAACAATCAATCTTGAAATGTTTTGTGATTTCTGTAATTTCTTTGTGATTTCAATGCATTTTGTTCCTGTCGTGTGAAGCACTTTGAATACATGCGTTCGCACATCCGGGAACTTGTACAGCAGCAACCGAGTCCGCCATTTTGAAAGGGGCACAACAACACGTCTACTACATACAGTATCCAGGAGATATGAGGCCAAAATGCCAAAAGCCTGCGTTCTGTAAGGACATCGCTCTGGAATGAGAGCTTTGTCGTGTACCTTAATTTGAATCAAAGTATTCGTAGCTCATTAAGCCGTAGAAAAGGACGCAGTCGTGGTGGTTGCTAGTATATCGCGTGCCCCTTTCAAAATGGCCGCTATGGGGAAGCCCGGATGTATGACGTCACCGCGAGCGCATGTATTGCCTTGAAATGTAATGTGCTCTTGCCTTGTAAATATATTCTATGAAGATGTTCTCAAGTAGGTCTCTTCAGCTTCATCTTGATTAAACCTAAAAAAGTCACCAGATTAACCAATTACCAAATGTTAAATGCCCTAGTTTTCTACGTTCTAAAATTATACAAATTGTCTTTTTGTATCTACGGTGGTGTCATTTAGTTTGCCGCATGATGATGATGATAATAGCTGCTACCGATCGTTTTTCAGATCCAAGAGCTTATCAACAAGGACCTGTCGCTTCTTGTTGACTTTCAAGATGTGAGCAAAAATCACAATTCTGTCCATGTGACTTGGAGAATATATCAAACAGTTATTTTCAACCCTTCATGTTGATATCATTGTATGTACTTGGCTGATCGTTATTGACAGAACGTTATTGCTTTTCAAACTGACAAATCCGTAGGAGTTAAGAATGTCTGTCACTGAGTTTATTGAAGAAGCGTGGTAAGTTTTGTTGAATTGATCATGTTTTTTTCTTCTTCTCTGACCTAATGCTGTTGTTCTTGTTCATAGTAAAAACGAGCTCCTCGCACTGATCCCGAACCTGAAAATGATGCTGAGAGACGACAGTGTATACGTGATAGAGAAGTGCATTCTCACGTTCAAACAAATCTACAAAGTCTCTCTACAGGTAAAAGGTTATTGATATAATCATTAAGATAAGATATTCCTTTATTGTCCCACATGGGGAAATTTCATATGACCCAATACAACTCAAATGTTAATGAACCACATCAAAATGAGATAAAAATTGTTGCCAGTGCAAAAACCTACGTACACTCATTAAGATTATTTTTATTCAAATCAAAATGGCAATTTTAATGGTCTGCAAATCGCAAACATGGCAATTTTTGAAATGCCATAATTTTTGAAATGCCATAATTAATGCAGATTTTTCGGGGGGCTGAATTCCGGGGGCCCAACTGCAAAATCACACCACAATTTTATGTTTTATCTCTATAAGAGCCACAAACAACTCACAATGGCACAATTCAACATCAGAAATCAACATAGGACTTTACTTTCAGAGAAGTCAAAACATCATAACAATATTAAATGATTAAAAACAGGACAAAAGCATTAAAACACAGTGTTTACCAGAAACCTGACTCGACTAGTGCAAAGCAAACCTTAGACAAGACCAGGGTTAAACCAACACTAACATTTAAAGATTTAATGAGAATTGTGTGGTCCTCTGACCGTCTTTTATAATTTTGTATATTTCATATTTTTTTAATATAATATTGTTTTGATTTGATTTGTATGTATTCATTATTATTTTTACATATTTTACCTGTGCTTGTTTTGTACTCTGTGCAGCACTTTATGTTGGTAAAATGTGCTATACAAATAAAGTTGGATTGGGTAGACTCTCTAGTTTAAAGAACCCATATCATGCTATTTTTCCTGTTTCATAGTCTACTCTAAGGGTATACCCGTACATAATACAGATACGATGTTATGTACTTTAGAGCGATTTGATCTGACCAATGTGTGTGCCAATTTTCACTCACTTTGCATCAAAGATTTGTTGACTATAGCGTTGTAGCTATATATATCTATATATCTATATATATATATCTATATCTATATATCTATATATATATATCTATATATATATATATATGTAGATCTGACAAGTCAGAATTTGTGTGGGAATTTTCATTAATGTTCAGGGGGTCAAAAATGCCAGAGTTGTGGAAGAATGACCAAGAATAAAAAAAAAAATAAGAAGAAACCGGGCAAAAACAATAGCTTGCTATTTCATAGCTCGAGCTAATAGGAAGAAGCCGGGCGGACAAAAGAGCTCTTGCCATTTTATGGCTTGAGCTAATTATCGCAATTCTTGTCAGAAAAATCACAATTTGATATATTTCCCAAATTGTGCAGCCATAACGCTGATTTATATTGAACCCCCCAAAAACATTGTTCATTTTGTAATTAAGAAGTTGAAATTGTAATTATCGTGACAGGCCTAGCGAAGACGGAAATTCTGCTGAAGTAATACAACAATCTGATTCAGAACAGAGTTTGTTGTATTTTTCTCTCATAAAACAGCAGGTTTCATCATTATTTATCAGCTCAAATATTCTTATATTACAGTAAAAATGACAACAACACAAATACATCTTTATTTAACTAGGTAAGAAGAGCCCATTGAGATCGAAACCTCTTTTTCAAGGGTGACCTGGATATACTATAAATATTCACCCCCAAAAATGATGTTTCCATGAGCCGATTATTGTGACAGGCCTGTTTATGTGGTATACATTTATTTATTGACGATTGGAGCATTTGTGGTTGCAGTGGCTGGTGCAGTCCCGGGTGAGTTCGGAGAGGCAGGAGGCATGCTGGGACATGCTCTCGCAGATGAAAGGAGAGGTCCTGGAGTTACTGGACTCTGAGAACGATGGCATCAGAACTCACACCATCAAATTCGCCGAGGCTTTGATCCTCGCCCTGTCGCCGCGGACTCAAGACTCCTATGTCCCCAAACTACAAGAGAATGACATCAGTTTGGACAAATTACCCAAAGACCACTCCTACCTTTGCTACGGTATGGACATTTCAGTTTAAATGCTAAGATTTTGGACTCAGTTAAAATCTTGAGGGATAGAAAATTATTGGGCTGCAACTCACAATTATTTTTTAATGAGTTGACTAGTGAAATAATGAATTCTATTTTCATTTGATGCATTTTTAGCCACAAACATGTTGAAATATGCTGACTGAAGGGTTCTAGAAAGATAATATTCACAAATAAAGTGTATTATTGATTGGTGAATCAGTAATAAGGCCCAAGCCCAAGCAGGGCGTAGGGCCTGCCAAAGGCATGTTTGGAACCCCGTCTCCCTTGGCACAACCGATCACATGGATCATGCATACTTACTCTTACTCCTGCGCGCATTCACCCATTTCTGACAACAGCAGTGCAAAGCGCTACATTCCTCCAAAAACACTCCTGGCATCGTGCTGTACTCGAGAGTCCATGTCGCAGGCATGAGCCATAGCATTGTATCTGCTAAAATGAATGGGTTTATGGGGAGTGGGCTTGACGGGATGGTGAATGACGAGCCCGTAAACGCTCGTAATGACAATTCCACCCCATGGTGGCAAGAGGAAGGGTCAGCGCTTTCAAACAATGTGGTTGTAGTTGAAGCTACTATATTGTTTTTGCTAAAAATATTATTCTTTTTTTTATGAAAGCTCTGCTCTTTAAGCACTAATTTGACCCCCTGAACATGCTCCAAAACTCACCAAACTTTGCCCAAAATTCAGAAATGGCGAAGAAAATATATATTTATAGGCCATTTTTTTGTGCATTTAAAAATGGTGCGACAGCGCCACTGACAAAAGTCAAAATACCATAATATGGCCGCCATCTTGATTTGAAAACAAAAACACGCCGAGTCAGATTAATCCACATTTTTTTGATAATTTTTATGGTCTATGTGCGGTGCAGTTACCACATTTTTACATTTGGCACTTTTACAAACTCCTCCTTGGGCATTCGCCCAACCAACTTTAAATTTGGTAACAATCATCTACAGGAGCGGGGCATCAAAAGTTATCCAACTTTAAATTCCAAGTGTTACGGTCTCTGTGCGGCGGAGCTGCAAATATGACTTACAGTTGTGTTAATTTGCACTGGTTATGCACAGCATTGGCCATGTCCAATGCTGTGCTGCCATTTAGTTCTTAGATATCACACACAATGACACATCTATATCAAATCGAAAGTGCAGAGTGTGAAGCCCTGCGGCCCGCGAGGGCCGTTGGATGCCGCTTGTGGTTTTAATTGGTTATTCTTTTTTAACATCTTCTTTACACATTTTGTTGTATATTTTTTTTAGTTTGATAAGATTTGAGCTTTTGGGTGTTGAATAAGTAACTCATATGATTAATTATAGATGCAAAATAAGTACTTAAGCGTTTCATTCTGCTTATTTACTAAACAATATTCTACATTTAGAAAAGGAATGACTGGGATTATCTTGCAGTGAAACTTTTTCTGTGGCGATATGGAATGTCAAAACGTGTTATTGTGACAGACGTAGTCAAAGGTCGGCTTATCTTTTTGTGTGTGTGTCCTATCATGTTTCTAGACACGCTGTGTGAAGAGGGAAAGACCATGCTGGAGAAGCTGCTGAAGTTCATGGTGCATCCGTACATTTCCAGCATCAATCTGAGCACGACTCTGGGTTCACTGGCCATGATCGCCCGACAGAGGCCGATGTTCATGTCCAAGGTGGTCCAGGCCTTCGAGAAGCTGCACGGTGAGTGTTCAGATTTAAATGACTTTTGTATGTGAAAAATGTTGAGAAATTCACAATGAACAAATGGACAAACCATAGCTCACTTTCTTAAATAGTAATAATTGCACTTTAATAACTGTCCAAGAAGTGCCATTTCAATCTTAACTAGGACAATTACAATATATTATTCAGCTTCTTATTATTGAACTTAAACAGAAATAAATCAATCATTTCATATTTTGATTGTTGTAAAATGCAATATTGATCTGAAACGACTTAGTAATAAAAACATGAACACTGATAAGCCCCGCCCCCTCCATTTACATGTTTTAATCGGAATAATAATAACCTGACATTTTAGAAACCTACATGTAACACTTGGATTCTTCATTTTTCAAACAGTCGCAACTAAAGAGAGAAAAGTGGGCTGAGATACGGGGGAGGTGAAAACAACTGAGCAACAATACATGAATCAATGAAAATACAACTTTAAATGAACTAATTATATGAGAACACTGTTAACAAGACTGATTTAGCAACATACGTCCCCTTTCAAAACTAACAATACATAAATATGATCTGCTTCTGATATTACTGTTGATGTCACGATTGAAAGTCTTGGGATGGATGGCAATCCTGGTCTTGGAACCATTGTTTGTCTTTCTTTCCCTTTTTTAGCAAACTTGCCTCCGACTCTGGCGGAGTCTCAGGTGATCAGCGTGCGTAAGAACATGAAGATCCACCTGGTGACCGTCCTGAATCACCCGTGCGGTCTGGAGTTTCATGGGCAGATCAGCACCCTGCTCCAGGACCTGGGGATGCCTCAGAGGGAGATCGCCTGCTCCCTGCCGGCCCCCGCCCAGGCCGCCCTCTGCCAACAACGCAAGAGACCGCGACATAAACAGAACACCGAGGCCAAGAAGGTCAAGATCGGTGAGCAGAGACTTCTTTTTGAACTTCTAAAAATAATTTGTGATTCAAGATTTGAACTTTGAAGCGTGAGTCATGGTTCTGTTTTGGTCTTGATTGAGGTTTCTCTCAACTCCAACTCTGTTAGCTGGTTTATTATTACAGATCCACGATGTTTAAAAAATAATTTAAGATCACAATGTTTCCTAATTTCATCTATTCTCGCTCTCTTTTTAAGGGCTAGTCAGAATGTGCTGTAACAAATAAGTAAACTTACCCTTACCAAGTGACACAAGTCTACTTCTGTCAGCACTTTTCATGTTTAACTGCAGCTCCACAACTTTGAACTGATTTGTTTGGACACAAGGGTCACGTGACATTATTTAGCCTATTAAAAGTCTGGAAACACGACAGCCTAAATAAAAGATTAACAAATTGCATGATTTAATTATTGTAGACAGTATAGTGTAGAGTAAAACGTGTCTTTAAGTGTCTTCAGTGTGACCCATGACTGCAGACGCTGCACCGATCCAACTGTCAATACTAATCCCTTTTCCACTCGCATTTACAATCGATAATAGAATCCAAAATGATGAAATTAATTGATTTGTCTCGCTATTGTTATTTCAGAGCCAACCCTGATCGATGAGGACGAGGATAAGGAGGAACCGGCCCCTCTGTCTGTGCTTAAACCTGCCCCGGGCCCTGTGGCTCAGTCTGACACTGACCACCCGCTTCTGACCACTGAGAACTTCGCCAACCTGGTGAGCAGCAATCAGCCTGTAACACCCGAGTCATTCCAAGTCATTAGGCTCAAGAGTCGAGCCTCAAGTCACAAAGGGCAAGTTCTAAGTCAAGTCTTTGAGGTACATCAGTCAAGTCTAAAGTCAAATCTAAGTCGAGTCAAGTGATGTGAGTCGAGTCTCCCATCACTGGCAATTATTTATCGAACGATACGTCGATATTGTAATTATGACTTACTTGAACACAGAATAATGCACCCAGACTACAGTGCAGCACCTCTAGTACTTTTACGACTAAAGTAACTTCTTTCCCTCTGCTCTCTCCTCCTCCAGGTGCTGAGGAGTTTGGTGAACCTGCCTCTCCTGATGCCCGCCTCGCTCCTGTCCACCCACACGCCGGTCACGTCCCCTGGCACCGACGCTCAGATCAAACGCTTGGAACGACTCCTGTCCACTCAGATGATCGAGGCCGGGATCGGTCCAGGTAAAATTGGACGACAACAAAAAAATGGAAGATGAATATTAACTCTTGTAACTTTTTGAATGAATTGTCTTTCACTGTTTTGGCCATACTATTGGGTTGTACGTGTCTGCTCTCTAACCGCTTCTATACGTTACAGTTTACATGAAATACTTTTGGTTGGACAGACAAAGATTTAGTTTATTTTAGAATATAAGAAATATTCCCAGGTATATTTTATTTTTAGAAACGAACTCTTTATTCTACGTCATTCTATGTGTCTTTTTACTTCAATATTTTGTTATAAATTGGACATAATTAGAGCTAAGACTCGACATAGAAGTTTCTGAGTGCACTCTTCTCTCTTATGTCTTAAACCGTTTTGTGCTTTCTGTCAGGTCTTTGTGGATTTTAATGCTGTTGTGTGAAGCACTTTGAATTGCCAAATAATCTTGCCTTGCCAGTGATTTATGAGTTTCAAAAAGACTGACTTGAACTCTTGAACAGTTACTAACATGAAGGAAAACTGATTTGGACTTGGTTTGAGATGATAACGACTTGTAGGGCTGGGCAATATAAGATACAATAAAGATATTCCTTTATTGTCCACACATTTCATTCTTGCAACGCAGGTAGATACAGAATATGGCACATTTTCTGTCCTTCTACTGAACAGTCTCACTTTTCGATTCCATTTTTAAACATTTGAATACTTGCCCAGCCCCAATGACTCGTCTTGAATGTTATTTTACATACTTGGGACACGTACGCTGAAGAATTGGACTTGAACAATGAAGACTAAGACTTGGACTTTCACTGGTAGACCCGAGAACCTCTCAGAATTACACATAACACAGATGGAGACCTGTAATTCTAAGGTGACAAAATTCACTCCATTCTGATTTCCCCCGATGTGATATGACGTGGCTGTAGGATCTTTAGCTCCGTTTTTAAGTCCACAAACCATCACCTGTTCCGATCACGAGCATTACAACTGTGTGGGGGCATTAGCGGGTCAGAATCAAGACAACATGTATTTATTTAACGAGTGTAATTTCCTCTAATGCCAGTAGATGGAGCCAAATGTAATTTCTTAGCATGGGAAAAGCCAAAGTGATATAAAGTGTAGCTGACGCTATTTGGTCAGTATTCTCAAACACTTTTATTTTCATGGGGGTTTTTCTCGTCAAGTTGGCTCAGGCATCATTGTGGTTGTTTTGTTGTTTATTTGTTTATTTATTTAAGTTAATATTTACCGGTGTAAGTCATCATGTGACCACGGGCGTCGCCCCGGAAGTATAAATAGAGACCGGGAGAGAGATAGAGGAAGAGAAGCCGTGAAACAGAACGGTGAAAGAAAAGACTGGCTAGAGAAAAGAAAAAGACAAACGTCTGCCAGAAAACCACTTCACTACCAATGGTCACATGTTGGCGAACACGTTTTCAAGGTGTCAAGGGGTCAAAGTGTAAAGTGTCAAATCTGTAATCAAACCTGACCGGACACAAACATCAGTATGGAGCGTGATGTCCTTTTTGAGACCGAGAAGAACCACGGTAGTTACATAAAGTCTGTTGTTTTTTTGGTTCTAAAACATGAGATGCCAAAGTAAAAGTATCAAGAGCATGTTTAAAAGCTAATAACAATACAAATAATGCCTGATATTTGTCCTTTAACCCGCTTAATCTCATTTTAGGTTTAGGACAGTCCAAAAACAAGGATGCGAGAGTGGACGAAGGCGGCAGCAAAGACTCGCTTATCAAACCTAAACGTCCCATGGTGTTTGGAGCCCACACGGAGAAACCCCCGGAGATCCCAGTGGTCAAGAGGCTCCCTGAACCCATCCTGCCCAAGTGAGTCCAGCTGATTATTTATCCACCACCATATGATTTTTTATGAATTTTTCAATAAACAAACCACCACCACATCCAAATCGTCATCTGGCCCCAACATTTTTCCAGAATGCAAAGATTTCCTTGGTGTAAAAACCTTTTATTGTTTAAATGACTGTCGTGTTGTTCCAGAACGTCAGGCTCAAGCGGGAGGAAGAAGCTTTTTCGTTTGTCGGACGTGATTCAGCCTCTGACCGACTCTCAGCTCGAAACCCTGTCGTCCAAAGCCGTCAAACGCATCCTGCACTCGGAGGAGACCATCGCCCACAGCGGCATGTCACAGGTCTGTAACTCTGAGCACGTTAAATACAGAAGATTATGGAAGATGTTAACTGTCTTTTTCAGTGGAATGATTTTGTATGTGCGGAAATCATGGACATATTCTTTTTTATGTATGTATTTAATATTGTTTCCTCTTTCTTGACTATTTAGGGGGGATTTTAACTGTTAATATCAGATTTTAAGTCACTATAGCATTGCTTAACATTTCCACGAACCATTGAGTTAACTATTGTCCAGCAAGATGAATCTTAATCAAATCCAGAGCACATTTCCAGTGGTCACAATGAGCAAATCGCAAGGGCTATAATAATGATCTTTTCCAAATTTGTTCTGCCCTACATATAAAAGGACTCAATTGAATCAAGTTGTATGAGTGTCAAGTTTATATGGGTCCTATTGACAGTCCAGTTCATGTGGGTTTTGACTGTCAAGTTTATACAGGATGGATGCTGGTCCAACTTGAAAGACCCAGGAAAAAGACGCAAGTCTTAACTCGGCTTCAAACTTTTATTCGTTACAGCAGAAGCGGAAGCAGAAGCAGGTCAAAAACCTTAAACAAAAGCAAAAATAATGCACTTAATTCCTGTTATCTTTTAAAATGTTTACAGAAATAGTATTTTAATACTTTTTAATCATTCCATACAGAAACAATATAGTCTTTTAATTTAAACAATTAACTAATTCAGTTTTTAATAAATAAATAAACACATTGTTTTAAGTAGTTTCATAATTTGGCCTAAATTATCTAAATTGCTTTAAGGTTAACAACTATTTCCCAACATTAACCATTAAATAAAGTATTCCATTACATAAAACTTAAATATAAATGAACATGCCAATGCAAACAATTATTCAGTTTAAGCTGCTAAACCTAAGATGAGGCCAAAATTATACCTACTTTACTCTAATGATTTTGCTTCTTACAGTTAGAAAATACAACATGTAACTGCTCCAACCAAATGAAATACCTTTTGAGCAGGTTTAAGTTGAAATAAATCTATTTCCCAAGCAAATCAACTCACCAGGGCATCTTTGTCCTCTCCTGTTCACCCTGTGTTTGGTCTGTGCCCTGCACCTGTACCTGCCCAATTAGTCCTGCAGCTTCACCTGCCTAGGGCCCCATCTGCTGGCTAGATTGGAGATAGCCTACTTGGACCAGAAATTAACCAAAGAAAATAACAGAGTGGGAAAGAATAGTGAAAGGAGAGAGACATGAGAAGTAGGGCTGGGCTATTTGACTTGACAATGAGAAATATATATATGTTTGACTTCCGCTCTGGTCCGCAGGTGCGAGTGAAGCTGCTGCTGCGGCTGTCGACCCAGTTCGGGGGCAGGATGAAGGAGGACGTGTTGGGGTATATCCTGGAGGACATCAGGGCCCGGAGCGACTTGGCCCTTTCTCTGCTGTATCAGGAGTACACCACGTACCTGAGCCAGATGCCGTCGGGTTCGCTGGGCAGCTACGACCACTGTCTGTACACGCTGCTGTCCGGGCTGCAGGAGAAGCCCGAGCAGAGCGACGGGTGAGAGCGGACGCCATTTCACCCGCATTGTGTTTTTTATAGGGCTGTTTGTTTGAAAAATAGACCTGGAGTTGTGTTAAGCTGCATTCACACTTGTTTGATGAATCTTGTTTAGTATGTCCTCTCTCTGTGCCTGTGTTAGCGTGTTGGGGGAAAGCTAAGTTTATCTAGCTTTTGTAATTCTCTCCTGTAATTCCTGATGTTGGAAACGTTTCGCCTGACTCAGAGAATGGTATGAAAGGACAAGGACAAATTAATAAATACAATAACGCGTGATAATTTTGTCCTTTAAAGTCAATTTTTTATGTATTTACTTTTTTATTTTTTTGTTTATTAGTATTACTGGATTTTATAGTATAAATGTCTACTTTAACAGTAGAAACTATTTCATAAACAGTTACTAGGGCACAACGATAATTAGGGAAATTATTGCAAATTGGCTTAAGTTCATTGTTATTTGAAGATACACTTTTTAACTCTTGTTACTTGTGCATGCATTTTCTGTCTCTTATTCTTTATTTTTTTATATTTAGTTTTTGAAAGGTTTTGCGTGAAGACTGAAACCGATAATACAAGAACACTATGACTTGGAGAATATAGTTGTAAAAGTCTAAACTACAAATACAACAAGAGTTTTCAATCAAAACACAGACTATTTTGTTATTTGCAGAGGAAATTCTGTTTTCTAAATAACTAGTTTTGATCATTGTGATAATCAAACATGTGAATGTTGTGCAGCTTATTTGATTCTGTTGATTCCTTTTATTTTAGGTCAACGTCTTTTTTGTAAACCACATTTACACATTTTCACTAACTATTTTGATTCGATTCACACAGTTAGTATATTTATGATTGTATAATAATGTTCTATTGTTTCAGGCTTTTCACCAAACTGGTCTTACAGGCTCCAATTATAACAGATCCTGCTTTGGAAGTCATAAGACGTTACTGTGAAGATGAAGTAAATGAAGATTTAAGCAAAACACATGATATTCTATTACACAACTAACTAAACACTGTTATTTTGTGTTAGTTTCGAGCCTATTTGGGGATGACCACCTTAGAGGAACTCATTTTAAACAGACCTTCACGGCAGTTTCAGTGTCTCCACGTGCTTTTGGATCTTAGCTCGCACGAAAAAGATAAAGTAGGACATTTTACCTAGATTTAAAATATACGGCCTCCACTAAACACATTAGTGGCTAACATTTATTGTACATTTTTAGGTGCGGCTGACGGCGTTAGGTTTCCTGAAGAGATTGTACGAAAAGGAGCATTTGACAGACTACATTGAAAAGTTTGCCTTGAACAACATGCAGCTGCTGGTTCATCCCAATCCTCCATCGCAGCTGTTTGGGGCTGACAAAGACACAGGTACAAAACATGCCACAAGAAACATTTGCAGACATTTACATCTTAGCTTCCTCGTCCACAGCCGCTCAAAGCTTTCAAGAGCTCAGACTTTGACTGAACCTAACTGTCTGCAAGTGTAATGACGTCTATTAGGCCACAGTTATTTTATTACTTGGTTTACTGATCCGCCGCACTTAGATTATTGATTTCTACAATATAAATAAAATAAATTATTATAAAAAAGAATTATAAAGTACCGCCGACAAAGCAAAATAGCATGTAATGAAATATAAAAAGCGGTATTAAGTCAAAATATAAGAGCGCGTGAAGCAATTTTTTGTCAAAACCCTGCGTGAGTCTGTGCATTTTCTCCAGCGCGTTTTGCCGTGACTAAAGCTGCACACTTAGAAGCGTCTGTTCTACCAATGCAAAACACGCTAAATCTACTGTTACACGCTCCGCTGCGTTTTGGGTAAACAAGGAAGAAAAAAATCTTTGGAAATTATATTTATATTTCGCCCGCATGTTCAATATATTTAATTTAAAAATCCGTAAACCAAGTAATAAAATAACTGCGGCCTTAGCATAGCCCACAATAAACATAGTAGTTTAAATGTTTGAACTAGCATGTGTTAGCTGCTAACTCCCTGAAACAAAGCTGCACAGTCTGGAGTGATGTCTGTAAGTGCACTGGGCCCTCGTGAGGGTAGTAATCCATTTCTGGTGACAAACGGGGTCTTTAAGAATACTATTGAAGACAAAAATCCTTTCTTTTGAGACTTGTTGGTAGAGTCCTCAGCACAGCAAGCAGCTCCTGGCCTCAAGATGGCAGTAGCAACAATTGTGTCACGTCGCTTTGGACCCATGAAGAACTGGTACATGTTGGTGTTGGTCTTACTTGATCCTGTCTGAAGTTGTGTCCCATTCATTTTGTATTTTATTTAAGACTCAAACGTGGCACATTAAAAACAAAGACCGCAAATGACCTACAAAACAAAACAAAACACTCCCACAAGTAATGGTCCTTGGTTTGTAGAGCTTTACTCGTTTAGTTGATTCATTGGTTGATAATATCGACAAATTCTTTTCTCACAATTATAAGAGAAGAGAATGAATGGAGTGAGTTGGCTGGAGTTTCAGAAGCGGATGGACAGTTTATTCTGCCTTTTCACTTATAAAAATGTTCATGCTTTTTCTGACATAGTATTTTTTGTTTGTTTTTGTGAGATCCAAAGTATTTTTTGAGCTTTTGCCAGTGCCACGCCCTCTTTTAGTCGACTAATTGATGCTCGGGCCACGTTTTCAATCAAACCAGAAGATCTTTTGTCGACTACCGCCCTACGTGGCCCTTACTTGAGTTGAATCCGTCTTGTCTCTCTCAGAGGTGGCCGCGCCCTGGACGGAGGAAACTGTGCGTCAGTGTCTGTTCCTTTATCTGTCTCTTCTTCCTCTGAACCACCGCCTGGTTCACGAACTCGCTTCCGTTTACACCGAGGCCATCGCCGACATCAAACGCAGAGTGCTCAGGGCAATCCAACAGCCGGTGAGTTTATATGCAATAACTCTGTATTAGCCAGTTCATAGTTTAGAATTGTGTAAGTTATTTGTAATGTGTAGAAATAGTTGTCTATTGTCTATAGCTACTTAAAACAGAAGTAAGTAACTTTGGAGATAGAGCTCCCCCTGCAGGGCCCTTGTGAAAATACACTGTCAGAGAAAGAACCTAAAGGCGTTTTTTAATTTGTATTGAAATAAGGCAAAAATATATTTAAAATGAATTAGGGGGTTTCTCAGGATAGTTGTCTTCGGGTCGATACAAGCAAATTCCTCCAAGAGACAGAAGGGGGCGACAACGGAAACGTCAACCACACCAAAAATACAAATTTTACCATAACAGGGACTTACAAAGACATTTATTATGGTCAAATTTAAATAATTATCCTTTAACAAACACAATAGACATGATTTAGTACACACAAAGACATGTACATTGACGTTATTTTGTTCTTAACATCATTACAATTTTCTCTAAAAACTTCCAGGATCAAAACATGAATTACATTAGGTGACACTTTAAAATAACTACATCTTTATTAACATAGTAATAGTAGCTCCTTAAATTAAGCTGTTATTCATGATTTGTTAATGTACTAATTAATGTATTTCTTGTTGTGCCCATTATCAATGTTTAGACAAACCTTGGAATACAAAATGTAATAATACTGTGAAGACCTGAACGATGTCTGTTGTTGGGATATTGGGATATACACTTTATTAAACGGAGATACAAATGGATTAATAGTATTTCCTTTTGCCATAATATCAGTGTAAACTACCTCAACCTTTTCTCTGTAAATCTTTTAGTATTTTTCCCAAAACAGTGCATTATCATAAAATTCTCCTGCTATATTTTCTTTCTAGATCCGTGGGATGGGCAGGAACTCCCCTGATTTGCTGCTGTTGGTTGAAAATTGCCCAAAAGGAGCTGAGACACTTGTAGCACGCTGTCTTTATATTCTCTCTAACAAAGGTAAAGGAAACGTACCTTTCAGCGCATTTTACATGAGAATGCTTGAAGCGAACAACCCTAATTTCACTGAGATGGTCATTTAAAAGCTCATTTGTGGTGTTTTTGTTCAGTTCCTCTGTCTCCAGAGCTGGTGGAGCGAGTGCGAGATCTTTACCACAAGAGAGACCCAGACGTGCGCTTCCTGGTCCCGGCCATAAACGCATTAGAAAAGGTCAATATTGAGCCGAGCGTTGAGTGCAAAGACTGTATTTTAAACTATTAACTCCAACATACCACCAGGACCTAAATTCAATTAACGTATTTTCCGGACTATAAGTCGCACCTGAGTATAAGTCGCACCAGCCAAAAAATGCGTAATAGAGAAGAAAAAAACATATATAAGTCGCACTGGAGTATGAAAATAACAAATAGTATCACGTATAAGTCGCTCCGGAGTATAAGTATATCAGTATAAGTCGCACCCCGGCAAAAACTATGAAAAAAGGTGCAACTTATAGTCCGGAAAATACAGTAAATGTATTTTTGTTACACCCAAAATCACCACAGCGAGGGGTGACAGTGAAAAACAGATTAAACAATGTTCATAGGGACTTGGCAATGTCCCAGAATCCCCTCCCATCACCCATAAATAATGCAAATTATAACTATATATAATTACTTAAATTGACACTGAGGGGGGCCGTGATTGGCCCGCGGGCCAGACTTTCTACATGCCTGCTTTAACATCTCCTCAAAAATAAGTTCTGATGATTTATTTGATTTTTCACAAATTGTCAGAAATAAGCTTAAATGTGCCTGTAAATGTCTTGGTTGAGGTTCAACATGTGTCGCACAAAATATGAATGGACCATAAAAGTAACCACAAATGGTTTACTCAGAAATATCACTTTATACTCTTGAACTAGTGTGAATGAAGCTAAATGCTACTCCAGGTAAGTTTTTTTTTACAAAAGAACAATGTAAGAATGTGGTTAAAAGCTCAGAAAACTCCATTTTGCAAGATGTCTCCTTTTGTAGTTTTTATTATAGGTTGAATACACTTTACAGTCTAATCTAATCTCCAAAACAACAATTGTGATATTGTCCATTTCCCTTCTTATGATTGCTAAATGCCAAATAGTTTTTTTTTTTCCTTTCATCAGAGTGAAGTTATCCAGGCTCTTCCCAAGTTAATCAAACTCAACTCACATGAGGTGAAAGAAGTGTTCAACCGGTTATTAGACACGCAGCACAGTAAGTCACTTGTAGTACATTGTGTCAGTCGTTGCTGTACTTGTACTTGTACTACTACTAGTGTAATATCTTCCAGGCGAGGGCACTTTGTCAGTTTCTCCTCTCACTCCTGGAGACCTGCTGATCGCTTTGCACAACATCGACTCTATCGAATGTGACATGAAATCTATTATAAAAGGTTTGTAGTTGTCCACTAAAATATGTTATCATAGTTATCGTCAGAGATTTATTAAAAAAAAACCACAGATAATATTGTAGTTGGAAAGACGCAATCTTAGACTATAGATTATACTTTACCATCAGTAAGTAAAATGATCCAAAGTGAGCTCAAAAAGATGTGAAGTGTAATCAAACAAAGGTGAAGTGATATTTCTGCGCTTTTGTGGTGAATAAGAAAAGTACTCTTAAACTAGGATGTGTCATGCAACATAAACGATTACATGTTATATACAACGTATGTGTGTTCTGATACTGTGTTGGTGCATTCTATAGCGCCATCTGGTGGTCTAAACAGGTAGTCCTACTGCTTTTTTCTGATGATCATCAAATAACTAAGAAAGAAAGTCTTAATAATTAAAGCCGGCAGTAATATAAGTAATACATTGACTTGAAATGAATGTAAAAATGAAAGTGAAATATGTTATTATGTTATATGTTATTTTTGTGAAAGAGAACCGGCAAATCTTTATCAATGAACCACAAAACAAACACAGCAACAGACCTGAGCTTCAGCTTCTGACAGAGCGACACCACATGACACAGTAGATGTGTTGGTCATGTGATGCCTGTGTCGACTTTGTGAGCTCGAGAAAAATATTGTCTGAATAATGTTATTCAGATCAAAATATATTTATCAAGATATTCATTTTAGTCAGTATCACAAACCCCTGGTCATAAGTACTCAATTGTACATTTGTGTACATTAAGCCTATTTTTAATTGTATTCTTATTTTTATCTTATAGCTTATTGTTATTTTTATCCCATAGCAGATTCAAATTGTTTCTCTTTTGGACTTATTCATTGTTTCTTGTTTTATGTTGTTTTAAGTCCCTATGTTTGTGAATTCTGTTCATTGACAATGGCAATAAAAACCTTTCTGATTCTGATATTTTTGCTGACTAAAAATACATAATCACCACTAAAACTTACTTTCATTTTCATTGACTAAAACGATGACGAAAAGTAGATATTTTTGTTTCCCTGATGTGCGTTCACATCAAACTAAACTGGGACTAAACAAAGTAAACTAACAAATTCAAATGTTTCCCGTACTTGTCATTGTAGCCACCGACCTGTGTTTGGGAGAGAAGAACGTTTTCACCTCGGAGGTGTTGGCGGCGGTGATGCGGAAGCTGATGGCGCAGAGTCCTCTCCCGATGCTTTTAATGAGGACCGTGATACAGTCTCTCACGCTGCATCCACAACTGAGCGACGTCGTCATGAACATTTTATCACAGCTCGTCGATAAGCAGGTTCGCTCTGAGAATTCAAATGCTTCTACGTGTACATACTGAAGGACGCTAAGTTAACCGTTTGAAATGGTTTAGACGCTTTCAAATGAGGCTATGGGTTTATTTACAAGACAAATGTTTGATGTTTTTGATCTTCTTTGTGTCAGTTCTCATTTTGAACAACTTAGTCATATTTTAAACCTGATCAAATCCTAGTTTGGACCAGGTTCTGTCCTGTTTTGGCTCTGGTGGCGATACTCTAAACGTAAAATATTTAGGTTCTAGAAAGGTTCTAGATCTCCTCAAATGCAGATCAATTGTGTGAGTTGTTTACACAGAAATTTGTTCCACGGTAATGATCCACGGTTGTCTTATGACCCGTTAGTCAGGTCTGGCCAAGTAAGTCTCATTTCACTGCGGCAGGTTCTAAACTGCAGACGGCCGTGTATCGTATGTCTGTGCTCCGTGTGTCTTTGAATTCTGCCGCGTCTAGATTCACTTCCTCATTAGACTCATCTATCGTTGAATGAGTCTGATTGTAATAAAACAAACAGCATTTTGAAGCTTAGAATATAGAAAACTGGATGTGTGACGTCTTCTTCTACAGTGTGTCAAACGCTGTAGAAGGATGGCCACCGTTAGCCAGTAAAATGTATAAATTAGATGCACCGTTGTGATGACGGCACCGTTCAAAGCGCGCGGGAAGGTAGCGGCTTAAAATCCGAAAAGTACGTTAATGCACTTATAAAGTTTCAGAAACAGATTTTGAATGGAAAAAAGTGTCTAGTTATCACAATGCTGATTAGCACACATTTTTATTTATTTTTATTTTTATTTTTTCCCCAAAAAGTCCTTGGGAAGAATTGATGAGTATATGACTTCCGTACACTTGGGGTTGTGGCTCACTGTTGAGCTTCATGGCCTATTTATGAACTTCAAATATGTCAATTGTGTTTCATGATTGTCCCTCAGGTGTGGGAGTATCCTGAAGTGTGGGAGGGGTTTGTGAAGTGCTGTCAGATGACGAGGCCTCAGTCCTACAGCGTGCTCCTGCAGCTGCCTTCAGTCCAGCTCGACAGTGTGTTTGAACGCTGCCCCGAGATGAGAGACCCGCTACTGCAACACATGCAGCCCATCACGCCTCCCCAGGTACAAGAAAACACTCGAGACCTGCACGAGGGTGGCTGTTCGGTCCCGCGCCGTGTTTAGATCTGTATTTAATATTACGCTGCATAAATACTGTGTTACGCGCCTGGTCCCAGAAATGAGCTGCAATGAAAACCTCTGGCTACGTCTTTGTACAGGGAAGACGCACTATTCTGTCCAAATAAACCCTCACATTGACTATATCAGTTATATTCCTTAGAAAGAGTTAAGTACAGTAAATTCCTGGGGGTGATAACAGATGATAAACTAAATTGGAAGGTAAAAATACATATATTTATTGAAAATCAAGTTAAACATGGGGAATCCCTCCAGCAATGAAATGAAAACGACTGTGTGTCTGTGTAGAACATATTTTGCTAGCAGGTCTGTCCGCTCTGCTTTTTTCACAAAAGAAAGTCATGGCAGTACTTAATCCGTATATTTATAGTTTTGGTTCTTGAATGGTCTTTTATTAAATGGAAAAGATAACAGACTAAGATTGCAAGAGGCAAGATTGCAAAATCAGAACATCCAATTGTCACACAGGCATGACTTTTTTGTTTTGTTCTCTCTTATGTTTTTTTTTTTTTTTTTCATAAAGATGATTACACACCAATAATTATGTTTTGTATTGCATTTTAAGTACTGTATTTTCTGAACTATAAGTCGCACCGGAGCATAAGTCGCACCAGCCAAAAAATGCATTATAAAGAAGAAAAAAAACATATATAAGTCGCACTGGAGTATGAAATGTGGTTGCAAGTGTGAAAATAACAAATAATATCACATATAAGTTGCTCCGGATCCGGAAGTATGAGTATATAAGTATAATTCGCAAACTATGAAAAAAGGTGCGACTTACAGTCCGGAAAATACGGTACACAACTCGTTAGTATCTGTACCGAATCGACTCTGCGCTAGTTGCCACAGTATCGCCCATGACTCTTTGAAAAGGAAAATAATGTAATCCCACCTTTTGCTGATCATGTCTTTGTTTCCACTAACATTTGTCTTTTCAGATTGAAGAAGTTCCTGCACCAGCCGTAGCGGAGCCTCAAACTGCTGCGATGCAAACGGAGCAACAGTGCGAGGAAGAGGAGTCCATGGAGCAGGAGCAAGAGGACGTGAACACGGCGGGACAGGTAACGCACACTATAATATTTGTGACAGCAGAAGGGAGAATTGAGACTGCTGTGTTGTGAATTAGACATTTGAAAACATACATTTCTGTAAAAACACATTTGCGTTTAAAGCTGAAACAGTCTAGATCTAATGGCTTGTGTTGACATCTTTAGAATTTGAAGGTCATAACTCTTCAGTTGCATTGATACAAGATGATGATGGTTCATGTATTACTGATCAGACAAAAAATAAACTCAAGCTTACAGACATTTTACTCCAAATGATATATGTCTGATTGTAACTCAGTGACAATGTTGAAAATTACTTTTTTAGCAAGGTAACCCTGCCTCAGTTAAACGAGATGGATTTAGAAGATCTAGAAACCGACTTGGAGGAAAGAGAAATAAAGTTAACCATTAATGCTCTGGCATCAGGCAAAGCCCCTGGACAGGATGGCTGTAGTATAGAGTTTTACAAGTGCTTCCAGGATATATTTTGTTTTATACAATATTATTGCTTCCTGGACCACGCCTGAAAGTATGAATTCAGCAATAATTTCCCTGCTACCCAAACCACTAAGGGATCATACAGAAAAGTGAAATTATTGCCCGCTGAGTTTGCTCAGCTAATAATTAACTAATTATCATTATTTGAGAATGTCTGGCTCCACAATCTTGTCATTAATCTTATGGCTTAAAGTTCTTTCAAATGGCAACGATCACATCTTTGAATTTGAATAATGGCATACCTTTTTGAAGATCAAAAAAAAAAATTGTAGCCATAGAAAATGTTGAGATTTGTGCCGGTTTTAATTTTTTTACTATAAACCAGGTCAACAAATCAGCAAACTGACAGTTAAACAGCAAATTCTACATAATAATAATAATATACAAAATAATTAAACTTTATGGAGTTAAGAATTTAGTGATGTAACGTGAATGTAACCCATTATTTCAGGGTAAAGTGACAGAAAATTGCCAAATTTGCAGCTGAAGTCACGGTGTCTTTTAGTGGCCACTACAGGCCGCTGGGCAGTACTGCGCGGGAAGCATGATTCTTCTTCTCCCGCGGCGGCGCAATCTGTGACAGTGTTCAGAGGCCCGTTCATGCTCCGCTCTCTAACATGAGCGTTTAGAACCAGAGCGGACAGCAGCTTCTTTTAGAGCTCTGCACATGCTCTGAGGACCACACAGCCTCAAACACATGGATCTCAGCTCAAACCTGCTGAATAAACCATCAAGGATGTTTGCAGGTTTGGCCCAAACTGAGCATGTGCGAGGAGAAGCGAAACAACAGCAGTGCCAAGTTTCAAATCTTTGTAGCTAAGAGATTCTGTTCATGTTTACAATGATTAGATTTTAGCTTATTTAATCCATTTAGAGATATGGCCATTTAGCCCAGTTGGAAAGGCATTCACCCTTCATGCGGGAGACGACCTGGGTTCAAAGCTTACCCTTGCATAATAGATTTATTTGATCTTTTTCACTTTTCTATTATCCACAAAATATTGATGAACACCCCAGGTATGCTTCCCCATCCATAGAAGTCACTGCGTGCTACTGCTTTATACTACAATTGAAATAATGTTAGACTATGCCATAAAACCTGCCTTGTCTTGACCTTTCCCCCTGTAATTTCCCAGATGGAGACAACAGTTCAGGAGGAAGCTTCTCCTCCACCAGAGACTGAGGAGCCGATGAACGATTCTCAGATGGAAGCCGCGGACCCTCAGCAGCAGCAGCAGCAGCAGCAGCAGGAGCAGCAGCACCAACAGCAGCAGCAGGAGGAGCAGCAGCAGGAGCAGCAGCAGCAGCAGGAGGAGCAGCAGGAGCAGCAGCAGCACCAACAGCAGCAGCAGGAGGAGCAGCAGCAGGAGGAGCAGCAGCAGCAGCAGGAGCAGGACGGAGACGCAAAAGGAATGACACTGAAGCTGACAAATAATGAATTAACTGCGTAAATAAAACAGTCACTATTAGTTCTTGTAGTTCTTCATTATTAAAGTTTTTTAATATCGCAACTGTTGGCGTGCTCGCTTATGAAAGAAAGGGCAAGAATCAGAATAGTAAGAATCAGTCAAATGTTTAATCCCTGTCAGTACAATTCTAACACAGATAACAGAGCGCTTACCTCTCCATCCCTAATGAATGTGTCGGCGACTTACTCGGGGCTGTCCAGATGTTTTCTAGCTTGTGTTTACAGCCTACTACACAGCTACCGCAGCCAGACGTGACACCATCGCGATCGCTCGTATACAATAATGTTAGCTTGACGCTGTGCAATGGCAAGAAGCCATTGCAAGAAGCCATTGCGTGAGACTGCGTAATGCATGGCCATATTCGGTACAGTTGCTGTGACAATGATGTCACGCCACGACGGTGATGTCACTGAAGATGACGTCACAAACATTTCCCCACTCTTAAGAGATGAGAAATTGCCAAGTTGATGGGCTGAAAGATAGGGTTTTTGAACTTTAAGAAGAAATTAAATTATATTTTAAATGTATTGAACCTTCTGTTTACCTAAAACATGTAAAATCAGTAGAGCTATGGTCTCTATATGTATCTAAAGGTTTTTTCTCACCCCCTGGCAAGTGAAAACTTGTAGCAACTCTTACATGTTAAAACCTGAATTTAAAAGAGTTTGTTTGGTTTTCCAGGTTATGCTGTGAGCCCCAAATGATGTTCTCATGTTTTTCCCAATATGTTTTTGTTGGTGACATAGTCACTGTGGTAAATAATTATCATACATTTATTTCTGTCAAGTTGCAGTTTACAAATTCAAATTTAAAGTACAGGAAGTGCCATTCCATCAAAAATGAGGAAGACATTGCATGTCGCACACAACTTACACATTTTTATTACAGTTTAAATAATCATATAATAAAATAAAGGTGCTGTCAAATTATAATTGTTTTCACGTAATCACTGTGGACTTACCTCTACCTATGTCATATTTGTTGACCATGTCCAATTACCTATGTCATATTTGTTGACCATGTCCAACCAGGAAGTAAGATTATTAAAATTGCCAAATTGGAGTAAAACAGGCAAACTGTTTGATAAAATCTTAGATATAATCACACTCCCAACGTGTAGTGTAATATGTCATGCACGCATTCCTTTTTCATTTAATTTAAATAATGCAGCATAGAATGCAGAAAAGGCCAGTGTGAACATGGATGGGGCTTTAGATAACAGAATAAAGTCTAAAGTCTAAGATGTACAACTACAGTAGGAGGCGGTAATGTAACACTTGGATACCAACCGCCAGAAAACACCAAAGAAGAAGAATTAAAATGATGTAATTAAAGGTTTGTGTTCCCATGACAACATTCCATCAGCCATTATGATGAGAGCAGTGATGTCCTATAGACCTCTAGAATCTTCTTAGCTGCCAACCGCCGTGGCGGTAATGTAACACTTGGATACCAACCGCCATAAAAGACCAAAGAAGGAGTCTAGAAGAAGAGGATGCACAACTACAGAAGGATAAAATCAAAAGTCTAGAGAGTCTAGACGTAGAACTACAGTGGGTGGTGGAAATGTAACATTTGGATACCAACCGCCATAAAACACCAAAGAAGAAGAAGAGTTTGCTCTTTCTCTTTTTGTTGTGGTGTAACGTGGAGCACATACTTTGAAGACGTACAGATATGGTAGGTGGCGGTAATGCGACATACCGGCCGCCAGAGGACGCCAAAGAAGACGAAGTTAGATGTAAAACTACAGTAGGTCGCGGTAAATGCACCTTTTCAGTCGGCTGCCAAAAGAAGACTATTTTTTTTTACGGTATAGCGTAAAATACATACTTTGAAGACGTACAACTACAATGGATGGCGGTAAATACACATTCTGGCTGTCAACCGCCATGAAAGCTAACACAACGACAACAACAAGTAACACATTTTGAAGACGTACAACTACAGTAGAGGGCAGTAAATGCACATTTTCAGTTGGCTAACAACCGCCATTAAAAGTAACACTAAAAGTAACAACATTTATTTCTAAGTGGATATTATTTGGTGATAGTTTTGTTGCTCTTAAGTTATGGCAGTTATGGCGGTCATGGAGGTCATGGCGGTTGGCAGTTCTCAGGCACAAATTCAGGACATTTAGACTCAAAACTGCAAACTTTCTGAAGGTGTAAGAGGAGCAAAGACTAAAAGAAAATGAAGGAAAAGGAAAAAGAGAACCCTGCTGAAGAGAATGCCAGACTTCGGTCAATTATCAACACAAAAACTGCTGAACAAATCATTCTAAAAGCCTGGTTTGTTAAGACTAACGCCCTATATTGTGATGAAGTTAAGAAAACAAGGTATCTCACAATGAAAAATGATGAGCAACAATCTAAAATTGAAGAGCTCGTCGTGTTGCAAACATATAATCAGTGTAGAGAGCAGGAGCATTTGAGCAAATTCGATTTAAGAAGCACAAGGCTAGAAAACGCCAGTTCTCAGGCACAAATTCAAAAACTCCAAATTCAAAACTGTAAATTATCTGCAACTATAGTACGTTTATCTGAGGTAAGAAGAAATAGGGAGCTCAACACTCAAATTCAAGAAAGAATTAAGGAAAAAGAGAAACATACAGCTGAGGTTGGCAAACTTCAAGTGGATTTGGAGTCTCTGACAGAGTGTTTGGATAATATTACTCAGTTATATTGTGATGAAGTGAAGAGAACTGATTCTCTTAATGATAAACTCATGGAATCAGTCACAATTCAGCAGAAACGAGAGCAGGAGCTTTTGAAAACCATATCAGATTTAGAGAGAACAGTGCAGGAAATCCAAGAACTCCAATTTCGAAACAACGAACTATCTGTGGTTTTAGAGACTTTATTTAAAGAGCGCAACACTCAACGGGAACATGAGGCTGAGGATGAGAAACTCAATTCTCAGTCACTCCAACTTCAAGAATTTGTGGAGGATTTGAGACAGAAAAATCAACTAAAGACTCAAAAAAAAATTAAGAAACTCAACAAAAGGCTACGTGCTGCATTAGATAAACGCCGATATAAATTGGCAAAATACCGATATAAATTTGCAAATCCCCAACAACGTTGGAACATATTGTCGATAGCCAATATATTCCTCTGTTATATAGTCTGTATATGGTTAGGTATAGTTTACTATTCGCTGGTAAAAGCAAAAAGTATTACTTTGACAGAAAAAACGTGAGGGATCAAAAGCTCATATCAACACAAACTTATATCCATTTTCAAGCCTTACCGCTCACATGCATTATCTACAGTCTGTCCACCTAAAGACAGAACACTGATCAAGGTTTGACGCCACCATTCTGAAATATCTTCAAATGAACCTCCGGGTCACTCTCCAGAAGAAGTCGTCTCTGCTGTCTCTTGCTTTCAGTTTCCTCTGTACCAGCACCAAGGTAGCGCACTGGCTAGCGCTTTCTGTGGGGAGTTTGCATGTTTTCCCCGTAACTGTGTAGGTTTTCTCCGGGTTCTCCTGTTTCCCCAACAACTAAAAATATGTACAAGAGGCTCCTCCCCTCACATCAGCCTGCCCAGGGACGACAGGTGGAAATTAGCACCTGGGCTACAGCCTGGTACAATGCATCTTTGCTGGTCAGGTTTATGTATATTGTGCACTGTTCCTGTCTCAAATAAACTAAGCCTTTCTAATGCATGACCCCATCACTATTAGCTCTTGTAACTGATGTTGCGGAAAAAATACTATAAACGGTGCCAGAGAAATAAGGCAGAATAGAACCAAGTTGTCTTGTTCAAATGTGGGTCTTTATTTTAGCCGTGCACAAGCCGAAATGCTTTCCATAATAGAGTCTTCTTTCCCTCCCTGGTCTGACTGAATGGCTCAAACAGTCCAGCTTCAAAGGCACAACCTCAGAACATGATGTCAGTATGTCATCATTGTTAGAGGCCTGGTATTTTTATGGCAGGGGCCTCTGTCCTTCACTCAACCAGTGTCAACTGACCAAAGCGCAGAACAAAGGTCACTAAGCTGACCATGTTGAAACAATCTAACATCTTGTGTAACTTATTACTTAGCATCGCAACAAGCTAATGACATGACATTTTTCCATCACTCATCACCAGTCTTGAGTTCATCTACATGCTGCCTCGATGTGTTACCCACTAGGTTTCTGAAGTCTGTGCAGAACAGTTTGTCAGCACCACTCATGTAGTTAACATGTCACTTTCATTTGAAACATTTGCAATGTCTTTGAAAACTGCGGTCATAAAGCCTCTCCTAAAGAAGAGCGGTCTTGATGTGGCAGTAGTGAGTAATTACTGGTCGATCTCTAATCTCAGATCTAGATTACTAAAAACTAAATTAAATATCCAAACACCCCTCTGTCATTTTTTGTATCTACTATGTCAACAAAATTAACTAAGAAAATTCAACCCGGCTTTGTCCATATTTCAGATTTAAATATGTGCAATTTTGGCTGTTTTTACACATAAAATGCCTTGTGAAAACATTTAATGTAAAAAACAAATACATTTACTTAAACTACAAGAGAAGTTTCAAATGTGTGTCTTTAAATGTTATATTTCTTCAGGCATCTTTAAACATATTTGTTGAGGTTTAATTATCAGAGAAATGTGAAATATCACCTCATACCCTTATTTGCACAGACTTGGATGGTTTGGTCATTACAGATGATTTCAATGCATGTTGATAATATTTGTGTCCGAAACGCTAAAGAGCTTGATGCTGTCCTTGAAACCTTCAGTCTTACGTAAGCTTTGGACGTGTGTCTGCTGGTGAGTTTATTTCTTTGGACACGGTCCAAGGTGTCTGCCTTTAAATGTACAGGCGTTCAACTCCTGCGTCTGGGGCGAATTGGACGCTGTGGTTTGAATGAAAACTTTGTTACAGTTGCTTTTTCAGACCGTACGACCACCGAAACAAGGTACAACGGAGCAAGTGCGAGCAATACCACCGGAGCTATCTATCCCGTCTGCTTCATGGAAGATTGGGATGAACCAGCAGCTGCATGTAGTTCAAGGCAAACTTCTCAATGTAGTCTCTCAAAAGCTTCTTTTCGTTGCTGCAACGATAAAAAAAAAAATATCCTCAAGACGCATCTCTTGGAGTAAATAATGATATTCACCAAACTCTTCTCACTTTTGAAGTATCTGCGGGTCCCAAACAAGCCCCGGAGCCGATCGCCTCAGTTTTTGGACTTTGTAAAGTTAATACACCAAAGCCACTTTCTCCACCTGTTCTGGCATCGCACAGCTACATGGGGGAAAAAACAACCCCTCCATTGCACATGTGCGCTGGACACGCGTCTGCTGGTGAGTCCAAGGCGTCTGCCTTCAAATGTACAGAATTGGAAGCCGCGGTTTGAATGTGTTTAGTAGAGGCCGTACATTTTAGATCTAGGTAAAATTTCCTTTTCTTTTCTTTTCCTTTTCATGCGAGTTTTAAGACAAACGCCGGTATGTTAAAAGGTGCAAATATTTATTGATTTATTGGTCCGTCTCTAACGTGCGCCGACTTATTTTTAAAGGGAGTGTCTACAGAGCCGCGGCGTGCGGCCGAAACTGCCATGTTATTTTTGTGCCGGCCGCGCGCCGCGGCTCCTGAAACTGCTGGGCTATTTGACCGCGTTTTAGACCGCGCCGGATTAAGGTTAAGGTTAAGGTTAGTGTGGGTGCTGAGGTCCTGATTGCCAATGGTGTTACTTGTGCACTTGTCAGATGAGCAATAACCCCACGTACTCCGGTGTAAAAATCGTTCAAAACATTTATTCCACAAGGAGAACATAAATTACAGCAGAAATCCAAAGCTGGCTATTCTCAAAAACAAAATGCTACGGTAAGAAAACCATATAGCTCCTCCGTCTCAGTGTCCTTAGTTTTGCGTGTGTACCTGGCACGTCCCCTGAGCGCTGTCCCTCTTAAAGCGACGGGAACCCAACCACACCAGGGCAGGCTAATTACCACTAATAAATGTTACAAATTATAACAAATGTAATCGAATAATCTAGCCTTTCTAAACAACCAAAAATATTCATTAGTAAAACATAAACTTACACATCTATAACGAAATATCAAGTTTTCCAAATTAACATAAATATATAACTAAACTTGGCTCCCACAGTTAGGGTTAGGGTTAAGGTTAAGGTTAGGGTTAAGGTTAGCCATGAGGCTAAAAGGGAAGTGCCGCGGTCCCTGAAACTGCGCAGCCATTTGAACGCGCCGCGGCTCTCCAGCCACGGCCATTTTTTAAATGTTGAAAGAAGATAAGATAAGATAATCCTTTATTGTCCCACATGGGGAAATTTCATTGGTGCAACGCAGGTAGATACAGAGGCAGACACAGAAGAAAAAAACAGATCACTTATAGGAAGTCTGAAAAAGAAGTCTGAAAAAGAACACTTTGTGACACGTCCACATTAAAACTGTGTGTATTTAACGGTGCACTGTGCCACTTTTCACCTGCTTGTCACCATGGAGATGTCAGTTCTGTGCCTGGAACTTTCTGATCAATATTGCATTTATTGACTTACAGCTGTCTCACAAAACATTGTTTCTGTGAGTGACATCTCCTTTCCACGGATAAAACTACATTTTAGAGTTCGAGACAGAAAAAGTCACAAAAACAGATGGATTTGTATGAATTTATTGTTGATTTCAAAAGTTCCAGAGTAAAGATGATGCTGTTTGCCCTCACCATTGTATAACCAGTGTTACTCATTCTGTGACTCTGAGACACTTTTACAATTAGGAGTCAAAGTCAACACAAAACACACTGAAAATCTACAGAGAAACACACAGAACACAAATAGTGTCATTGGTGCAGTTTTAGATTAAATAAAAAAAAACACTTTTTACATTCTGACAAAGAGTTAAATACAGTTGCAGTACAGTACATTGCACCAGGAATAAGAATTGAACAGTGTCTTTTCAACCTTTATCTAATGAGTTAAAAATAAAAGGCATAAATTTGATCCAAAACTGTGGAGAACAGAAGCTGTTATTTGAGTTTAGGGAAATGTGCAGTGGATCCAGTATAAATCCTGACTCCAGCATAGAGAGTCTGAGTGAAAATGGTCTGGACTCTGTGGAGGAGGCGCATGGAACTCTCAGAGACGCTGTAAAACTCCAAAACCCCTGCACTGTGGTCGAGGTAAACCCCAATTCTGGACGAGACCGGACCTGAGACCGGGCTGAGTTAAACTGAAATAAATGATAGGTTTTTTGACAGTCTAAGGCCCAGGATTTATCATTGTATCCAAATCCACATTCAAGAGAGGTTCCTTTTCTCTGAATATCTCTGTATGAAACTGCTATAGAAAGCCACTCCCCGCTGCACTCCACCTCCCAGTAACAGCGGCCCGTCAGATTCTCTCTACTCAGGACTTGACACCACTCTCTGAATCTGTCTGGATGATCAGGATAACTCTGGTCTTCTCTCATAACTGTTACTCTTCTGTTTTCATCAGACAGAGAAAGTCTGGTGTGAGCTGTGTTTGGGTCCAGAGTGATTTCAGTATAATATTGTAAGAAGTCCTCTCTGGAGCTGGGTTCAGCTGGAGACAGTAAAACCTGGACTGGACTCAGAGTGAGTTGGAGTTTGTCCTTGAGCTCTGACACAGCTCTGGTCACTTCTTCAAAGTCTCTCCGGGGCCCGGTCTGAATCCTGGCTGGCTCGGTGCTCTGTGTGTCTGTGGACAGTGAAGCGTAGAGCTGTAGAAACTGGTTATGATCCGGAGTGAGGGACAGTGTGTCCAGCTCAGACATGCTCCTCTTCAGCTCAGTCACGTCCTGCTGCAGTTGGTCCTGGAGCTCTTGGACTCAGTTGGATCTGCTCCTGGGAGAGGATCTGCTGCTCCACTTCAGAGCCTCTTTTCTCCAGGAGAAGGACCATCTCTCTGAAGCTGTCCCTGCTGTGCTGCACTGCTGTCTGGGCAGAGCGGTTGATGTCCTGGGCCTGCTGTTTGAGCCTCTTCAGGTCTGTCTCTTAGTCCTGGAGGCTCTGGAGCAGCAGGGCCCTCCTGGCCGGCAGCTCTGCGTGTTTCTGGGCCCTCTCTGAGGCAGTGGACACTATGTCGTGGCCCCGGTGCTGGTCCACACAGAGGTAACAGATGCTCTGCTGGTCGCTGCAGCAGAACAGCTTCATCACTTCGTTGTGTTGAAAACAGATGTTTTCCTGGAGCTTGTGGGACGGCGCCACCAGCTGGTGTTTCTGTAACGCTGCAGCATCATAATGAGGCTGGAGGTGGCTCTCACAGTATGAAGCCACACATTGCAGACAGGACTGGACAGCTTTCATCTTCCTCCCAGTGCACACATCACAGGACACATCCTGAGGTCCAGCATAGCAGCGGTCAGCAGGGGGCGCTGTGAGCCCAGTCTTCTTCAGCTGTTCTACTAAACCTGCTAACATGAGGTTTTTGATGACAGGCCTGGGGCTGAAGCTCTGGCGACACTCGGGACAGCTGAAAAGCTGCTCCTCGTCCTCTTGGTCCCAGTGGTGTTGGATACAGGTCCTGCAGTAGCTGTGTCCACAGGGAATAGTCACCGGATCCTTCAGTAGATCCAAACACAGGGGACAGAAGAAGGCTTCTTGGTCGAGTGCATTCTGTGCCATCTCTCCTGGATCAGAGCGAGTGCGAGTTAGACTTTGACAAGAATGAGTAAAGAGTGATAAAAGCGCTTATAAAAGAACGAGTAAAGAGTGATAAAAGCGCTTATAAAAGCACGGTGATGTCATAAAGCACAGTGATGTCATAAAGCATGCAATCCTGCAAAGGCAGAAGCGCCCTTTAACAACGGAAAGGAAAGAAATGCAGCTGATGTCATAAAGCAAAGGCTGGAGCGCCCCCTACTGGACGCCCCACTAACTACAAGTGCATGGAAACAAAGAAGTTATGGGGCCTTTTGTACAATGACTATAGTTTATTTCAAAGTTCCAGAGTAAAGATTGTAAAGAACGTGCTATATAAATAAAGTTGACAGAGTGAGTGATAGACTGATTTTGACGCGTCCACAGCCCTGACTCACTGCAAACCTTTAATAACAGTGATCACATGTACAGGACACAAGTTAAAGCTGCACTAATGTGTTCAAACAAAGCACCGTGAATTTCCTTTGGCAGCTTTTTCAGCCCAAACTAAATATCTGCCGCTGGAGCTTTAAGACAAACGCCGGTATGTTAAAAGGTGCAAATATTTATTGATTTATTGTGTCTAAATGTTTCAACGTGAATGTGTTTTATTTTTAACTCACTGCTTTTGTTTAAGAAAGACAAACATGTGAGTTTGAAAGGAATAAAATAGTTTATCTTTCTCCGAAGAGTAGAAAAGAATTTGCCAAAAAAGTGTGTGGGATGAACTTAATGTAAAAGTTTAAACACGTCCACACAAAGACGTGTGTATTTAAAAAAGGTACACTGTGTCACTTTTCACCTGCTTGTTACCATGGAGATGCCGGTTCTTTGCCTGGAACGTTCCACAGTCTGATATTAATCTGATTGATCTTGCATTTATTGACTTACAGCTGTTTTTATTGTTCAGAAATATCTCAAAAAACATTGTCTGTGAGCGACGTCTCCTTTCCACAGATAAAACTGTTCTTATTTTACAACTTTCACTTCATTTTAGAGTTTGAGACAGAAAAAGCCACATGAAAACAAATGGATTTGTATGAATTTATTGTTGATTTAAAAGTTCCAGAGTAAAGATGATGCTGTTTGCCTTCACCATTCGCACGGACAACGTGTGGAGAACGCACAGACATTGGCGCGGACAAGGTGATGCAACGCCTGTTTAAACTGCGTTTCTGTCTAAATGTATAGTGCCTAGAGCCATGGCATCATAATGATGGTAATACAAGGTGGATTCATTCAGTTGGGACTGTGTATGACCTCACTGAAGGCCCAAGCCCCAGAGAGTAGTACTGCTCCTAGACTTAAAAGCGTTATGGACGATTTTTCGGCAATTTGTCTCTTCTGAGTCAGCTCGAACAGTCTTTCTCCGTCCTAATTTTGTCCCGTACTCTGAGGGAACTATATTATGATAGATCCATGCACTTAGACACGCGGAAAAGTGCTGCTCTCATGGGGACGAGCAGACGAGGCTGCAGGTGAGCGGTAGGTGAGTTTTATGATTGATACGTGGTAGGACTAATCGGCCGTCCACGCCACGAGGAAATAAGAAAATAAGAACATAGCAAACTTATCTTCATTTAGGGACCTAATTTGGCACCACCACAACAATGACACATAATCCACAATGAACACTACACGTTCCGCAGTGTTGTGCCTGAATGCGTTCATTGAACGAATGTTCATGAACGCGTTCAAAAACACACCGTTATGTTGCCCAAAAAGAGCCTATATCTGGCAAGTGTGAGAGCTCCGAAGTTGTAGAGGCCGATAGCCAGACATTTCACATGTCGCACCGCACTGCGCATCAAAACAAAAAGCAGCATGGACGCGACAGCAGCAGGAGTCGCCCTACGAACAGTTATGTGAGTTTTATGATGCGGTCGGTGAGGATGGGAACAATCTAACATTTCTGTGCAAACTTTGCCTTTGGTCAAGGCTGTACCTTCAATGTGAATGTAAATCCTGGGTAAGGATTCAAAATTGGATATGAAGATTAAATCTGACACATCAGCATTAAACTAATACAATAATTGCTGCTTGTGGTTATATTTGGACTGTGGAAATAATTTAAAAACGTTATAACATAATATTGAAAAAGATAACTGAACTAGTTCATTTTTTGGAGCTGTAAACTTAGTTAATGTTGAGATCCCGGTGGCAAAAACCCAAAAGCAGTCAGAATAAAGACAAAGAAGAGTTTATTTAACAAATGTTCAAAATCCAAAGGCAAAGCACAAAACGTCCAAAATTCCAAAAGTCGAAAACAGGAAGCACAAACTTGGCTCTGGTAAGCAGGCAGGAACACAAACCAGGAGCAGAGCCGGGCAGGAGTTACAAAGAGTCTTTTAGGACAGACATCAAATGACGAACAGACAAAGGGGAGACTGAACTTAAATACACACAGAGAAGCAGGTGATTGGTGGAGAGCAAACAAGTGGCAGGAGAAACTAATTGAGGTAATGAGAAGACTAACTGACAGCAGGTGTGGTGGGAGGTGACTGGGAAATCCAGGAAGTAGCAGACGGCAGGTGAGGGGCGGAGACACAGGAACACATGGCATACAAAAAACAAACATGGGAGCACATGACAAACACAAGGGGCACATGGGAAATAGAGTCTCAGCAGAGCGGATACTAACAGTTAAACAGTTTGAATAATGAACTATGAACTGAACTAGTTCATGTAGAAAGTGAACTTTCCCAACACTGGTGTTCCGCATGATTCCGCATGAATACAGCCCAAAATATGACTCCGCTTCCTCCTTGCCTCTGGAGGATCCTACACCTTGATGTTTGCGAGACTCCAGAGGCACCAGCAGCTTCAAATACCTGTTTGCTGCTTTGTTATGGCATTTTAGCTGCTGCTCAATTAAGCCAAAGTATTTGTCTGGCAGAAACCTTCCTTATTGTGCCTTTATCTGCACAAAACCGTGTGTGCTCTGAATCCGCTACAAATCTCTTAATAGTTCACTGATCACGCATACGTTTTCAGAAAGGCCGTGGCTGCAGAGCCGCGGCGCGGTCAAAAGGCCCAGCAGTTTCAGGAACCGCGGCACTGCCATATAGCCTCATGGCTAACCCTAACCTTAACCTTAACCCTGACACTAACCTTAACCTTAACCCTAACCCTAACCCTAACCTTAACCCGGCGCGGTCGAAAATGGCGCGGTCAAATAGCGCAGCAGTTCCAGGAGCCGCGGCACAAAATAACATGGCAGTTTCGGCCGTGCGCCGCGGCTCTGTAGACACTCCTTTTCAGAAAACATCTAAGGTTTTCATACCTTGTCCAAGGCACTCAATTATTTATATAAACATATTTAATTTGTAGGCTTCATTTAATAGGAGAAGACAGTGTGAAATGGGGGATGAGAGAGAGGGGAGGACATGCAGTAAATTGTCAGAGGAGGGATTTGAACCCACAACACTGCGGCCGGTTGATGTTGGAGCCTGGCAAGTACTGTTGTGGAATTTCTCTTATAACGATCATCATGAAATAAAGTAAAACAATGGAACAGAGTTGTTTTTTTCTCAAAAGTGAATGTTTAATCCTGTTGTGCAATTAGAATGAAACTCTTCCTCATGTAGACTCGTCAGTCACTCTCTGAGCCACACGTCTGTCTGATCCTACATTGCTCTGGACCCCACCAAGGGATTCACGTTCATTTTATAGATTACAGGTCAAACCGGTGGTCACATGACCTACGTCACATGGAAAGTTAATGGCTCTGAGACAAATGCTAGGGTCAAGAACAAAGAACAGAGGTAGTTGATTACATTTGCATCCCGACCGTCTGAAGGCCCCAGAAGGCCCCCAGAAGGCCCCAGAAGGCCCCAGAAGGCAAAGAGGCCCATCCTGGACCCCAGAGTTTCTCTCCATTCCGGACTTTGATCAGGACACATCAGAGTACTGGTGCATAATTATCAGTTTACATAGAGTTGACACGTCTGGTATTTTCTTCCACAACAGTATGTTTTCCTTTAATTGAATTTGCCTGGCAGACTAATTGGCACAGGTGTCTGAGATGGATTTCACTGATCCAAAGAGCTCTGAGACACAATACCATCCACAAGTTTCACTGGAAAACAAACAAAATGACCTTTATGACAATTAAACACAATTTGCATAATTGTTTTGTGTTGTCACTTTTAAGCCAAATGGGACATATTAAAATGTACTAGAAAACTGTCTATAATATTAAAACATTTTCTAGCCTATTTGTTGTGGCTCTAGATGCTCTCAGCCTCTATAAATGCCTTTCGGCTTCACTTGATGTGAATCCGTCATTCGTCCATGAGTGTCCCATTGAGAATGAGTCCTGGATGAGAGTTGAAATGTCTTGTTTTTCAAAAAACAGATGACTACAACTGAATCTTTTGATTCGCTGTGAGTATTGCCTAATCAACATTTGAACCTGGGTGGCCCCGAAGTGACAAGGGCCCGAAGCCAAATATTGCCCACCAAAAAAAATACTTTTAAATAAATAGACAGTTGAGATAGTTTGGATGTTTGTTGCAGCCCTGAATTCGAAGAACAAAAGAAAAAAAGACTGCAGCAGTGTACAGAGACATCCTCGGTGAAAACCTTCAAATAACCTTCTTTCACATTCTCATTAAGGACAATTTGTGCAGTATTTTAAGGCATATAATGAATTTAATCATTTTTGGAATAAGGCTGTAACATAATGGTAACAAAATCACACATGCCCCATCTATTGGTCTGCATCATTCTTGCACAAAAAAAACCTGCATATGTCTTTGTACAGACTACATTTCTCAATCGCTGTCAGGAAATGGTTCAATCAATTCATGTTTACTCATGGGACAAGGACCTTTGGGACAGTGGATAAAAGCGTGTCCTGAGGGAGCGCCGCACTAGAGCTGGTCTGAGCTGAAGGATGAGGAGGACTCTGCTGTGGCTCCTGGCCTCTCTGGGCCTGGCCTGTATCACTGCTGGTACTGATGCTGCTCCACTGTAAGTTTGCATTTTCAAATGAATCACTTGCTCTAGGACATGAAAGAGAAATCAATTTATTGGTTGATACAAATTAGAAAGTCACATTCCAGCCTTTTCAGGATGTCCAATAATCAAAAGGCTATACATGGCATACAAAAACATAATATAAGAAACTCGACAGGACATTTAGAATTACTGTTTGCAAACATTTTCAAATATACAGTATGCTTGATTTTTAATTGCGCAGCTGACTTGCGTTTTAGTCCGGGGTGCCCCGAATCAGTTTGCTCCTACTTGTTCCCACTAGTGATATTGCCGGATCAGAGCCGCTCCACTCGCCCCGGCTGAGAAGCGAGATCGCCCCCGGTTTCGCCAGCCAGGAGGGGGGAACAGCCAGGAGGGGGGACCAGCCAGGAGGGGGGACCAGCCAGGAGGGGGGACCAGCCAGGAGGGCGGGACCAGCCAGGAGGGGGGGACCAGCCAGGAGGGGGGGACCAGCCAGAAGGGGGGACCAGCCAGGAGGGGGAACCAGCCAGAAGGGGGGACCAGCCAGAAGGGGGGACCAGCCAGAAGGGGGGACCAGCCAGGAGGGGGGGACCAGCCAGAAGGGGGGACCAGCCAGAAGGGGGGACCAGCCAAGACCGTCAATTGAATGTCCGTGTTGAGTCTACTGCTGCGGGTCGCTCTGCACGTGCACGGGAACTCTCACTCGTGCCTTCTGCTTGTGTAGACATATTTACAGAATACTACAAGTAGTCCACCAAGTTAGCAATACAGACAGGAGACAGGAGTGTCTTTGATGTTCGGTAGCCACGCTGCTCAGCCGCTCTGTTTCGGGGAGATAGAAGAGTAACAGGAGGCTCCGCCTTTATTATTTAAACAGCACGTAACCTTGCGCACAACAATATAGTGCCAACATATGCAGTAGTAAACATCGCTCCCTAACAGCCCGTTAGGCGTTAGTGTAATTGCCAAATCTGCCCCAGTCTCGCTCCTGAGTGGGAATGCATAAATTGTGTATAATTTACTGCTACATACGTCCAGATTGTGTCACAGTCCAAAGTAATGTGGATTTTGGCCCCATTTCTATTTGGCAATAAATACCTGTCAGCAAATATCAGAGTTCAGTGTTCTGGTTGGTCCCACTGGGGGTTTGTTGGTTTGTAAGTCAATATAAATTCTTTCAGTGAAGGGTCAGCAGAGGTGAATTGAGTGGTCAAAATGTCTTCTGTACCATAGCTATAAGGTATTATTGTTGCTACAAAATAATAATAATGCTCTATTAAACACAAAAATAAAGTCTTTAGAGTGATTTCTGGTAGCCGGGAAGAAGGCAATCACAAAAATATATTGATGACACAAAGTGCTCCGACAATTAAGGACTGGAAGGACATCATAACCAACATACGCACCATGGAAAAAATAACCGCTGGACTCAATTTGAAAATGGGCAAATACAATAAACAATGGACAAAATGTACATTAATGTAAACATAGTATGCCTTAACCCCTCATTGCTTTGGATGATACCACCTTTACTGTCTAATTGTATTCCTTATTCTTCTACGCCAAGCTATGTTTATTTTTATTCTTTTAAATATGTTTGTTTGTTTTAAGTTTGTTCTTGTTGTTGTTGTTTTTTTGTTTTTTTTAATCTCAACATTACAACAAAAGATAAAATATATTTCTGCAGACTTACTCCTTTTGTTGCAAACCTCTGTCTTATTTTTGGAACAGAAAAGTGTTGTCTGCCCCCAACCTGCTGCGAGTGGGAACTGCAGAAAACATATTTGTGGAGTGTCAGGACTGCGTTGGACAGGGGCCCATGAATGTTGTAATCTCTGCCTGGAATTATCCAACAAAAAACCTCAAACTCAAGGATACAATTGTGACTCTCAATAATGACAACAAATACCAAGCCCTTGCAGAACTTGTGGTAAACAATAATTCAGTTTTCACCATCATTTCATAACTTTTATAAACCGCATGCCAGGCTTTACATTTTTTTATTCATTCCTTGTCAGATCCCTCCGGACAGTTTTGATAAAAATCCTTCAGAAAAACAGTATGTGCACCTGCTAGCACAATTCCCAGGATGCACTTTGGAGAAGATTGTCTTAGTCTCATTTCAGTCGGGATACTTGTTCATCCAAACTGACAAGACCCTGTACACCCCCAACAGTAAAGGTCATCGTGATGTTTCTTTAAATTGCTCTAAAATATTTACTCAGTATAATTTGTAAACTCTACATGACACAAACGTTTTTTTTGTCACAGTTTATTTCAGAATCTTTGCTCTGACGCCGGGCATGAAGCCGATTGGAAACGATGAATCAAGTGGAGATCCTGCCACCGTTACATTGGAGATTGTGGTGAGTGCTCAAAGGATTTTTAAACCCTTTGTTATTGGATGTGGTTGTGTTGCCTGTAGAGCTGTTAGTAGTTGTTTAGTCGACTAATTTGGTTTCCAAAGTTGGGGTCGTGACCACACCAAGAGGTCACGAAGTATGAGGTGGGGGTCGCGAGGTAATTTTCATGAAATTTTAAAATTATGACACTTTATTCTGTGTTTTTTATTTATTAAAAAAAATAGGTTTTAGTGAAATTGGGTTGGATAACATAATAAACAAATAAATATATACAAATAAACCTAATCTTAAAAGATTTACAAGTTTAAATTATTACAGTCTATTTTGTTTTACTGTGGGGGTCCCGTGTTGGTCGTATGATTATTTTGGGGGTCCCGGCCTGAAAAGTTTGGGAAACCCTGTATTAGTCAACCAAAGGTTTTATTAGTCAACTCTTTGTGTTTTTGGGATTATAAAGACTAATATGGACCACAGAAGAAGAAAAAAAGAAAGCATTCATTTTGAGATTTGGGAGTCTGTCTTTTGACAAACCAAGTACTGTTTAGTAGTTTTCTATATAAGTATGTCCTAAGATAAGATAAGATATTCCTTTATTGTCCCACATGGGGAAGTTTCATAAAATGTGTGAACTATTGTGCTCTTTTCAGTGTAGTTTGAGTCACAGGGTCTGATCATAGAGGAACTTCATAGCTTTTGCCAGCACAACAAGGCGACTTATCAATGCACAGGTTATGTTTTTAATCAACTAGAATTTCTTCGGTCGGTTTCAGCCCTAGTTTTATGGAATGTTCCACAGTGTGACATTTAACTTGTTCCATGTGTTTGTATTGCTCAAACATACTTTGAAAAACAGGTATTCTCACTTTTATTCTTACTCTTCACAGATCTGATCTGTAATTTGGCCTGGTGGCATCACCTGCTTGTCTCCATTAAATAGGTTTAATGTCATACTGTGGAACTTTCCAGGCAAAACATTAAAGTCCCCATGGAGACAAGCAGGTGGCGAACTCTCCACCAGAAAGGTTACCTAGTTCCTCTTTAGATAACCATCTTAACCATGTTCAAGTGTTGCTTTCGTTCAGACTCCTGAGGGCATTGTCATCTCGCTGGATCGTACCTCTCTAAGAGCCGGCATGTATTCTGGATCATACCAACTTGGTGACAACGTCAGGTTAGTCATTATTATGCATTACTGATTATGATTGTACTGTGTTTCTTTTTCTAACTCTCTCTGTCCATCGGCAGTATTGGCCAATGGAAAGTTGTGTCCCGGCTTCGAAGCAACCCACAGCAGACTTACTCTGCTGAGTTTCAGGTTAAAAAATATGGTACGTTTCTCTAGAGCTCAAAAGGGCATTGGTGGAAATTGAAGAGTAAGAACAGATTTATTTATATTTTAGATAATATCCATATTGTATATCATATTTTCAGTGCTGCCCAGTTATGAAGTGAAGCTGACATCTGAAAGTTCTTTCTACTATTATGACAGAGAGTCGTTCAACGTCAACGTCAAAGCCACGTCAGTAGTTTATCAAATTGTTTTGGTATTAAAATGATGTTTGTTATGAGGTAATCATAGATCATAGGGTCACATGTCTTTATGGTTTCAGTTATTTGTTTGGAAAAGAAGTTGATGGTACAGCCTATGTAGTGTTTGGAGTCATGAAAGATGGAATTAGAAAAGTTTTCCCGTCCTCACTGCAAAGAATATCGGTCAGTATTACATTTTTAGATATACTTCATGTTGTTAGTTACATATTGTACTCCATCTGCTTAATACTGATATTTTTATGTATATATATATGTGCCTAATAAATCATACCTAGGGCTTGTAAAGCATGTGTCTTTTACATGAAAATGATGCTCTTTAACTTGTCTGACCCGTTAGATTTCTGGGGGAGACGGTCAGGCCACACTGCAGAAGGATCAGGCCCTCAAAACTTTCCAAAACATTGAAGATCTGGTTGGAGGATCTTTATTTGTAACAGCCATGGTGTACACAGAAAGCGGTGAGCTCAAGTGGAAAAGTAGAACCAAAAACACATGCATGCATTATTATGTTCCTATTTCATGTATTTTTTTTATTTTTTTTTATAGGAAGTGAAATGGTTGAAGGAGAGTTAAGGAATATACAAATTGTTGAATCACCTTACATCATCAACTTTGATAAAACACCAAGATATTTCAGAGCCGGAATGGCATTTGACGTCACGGTAATAACTTTGTAAAGTACAATATATATCTCAGCCAATTTTTGTCTTTGACTTTGCTTTTGTTTTTTGTAAATGTCAGGTTACTGTTACTAACCCTGATGGGACTCCAGCAGAGAAGGTCCCGATTGTGGTGGAGCCTGGTCAGATCCGAAGCAGAACTGGAGCCAATGGCAGGACCAGTCAGACAATCAACATCAAGGGGTCGGATAAAAGCCTGACCATTACTGTATGGAAACAGAGAAATATGGAAATGCATTAGAGTCTTGAACGTTTTTGCCTTTTCATCCCCAATTAAAATCATTATGTCAATTTAGGCAAGGACCAATGATGACCGACTTCCCCCTGAAAGACAGACAACAGCGTCGATGGTGGCTACGCGTCATGAGACAAACACCAATAATTACATTCACATAAGTGAGTATTTTAGCTGCTTTTCTGGATCAATGCCATTTTGGTAATTCAGTAAAAGAGTCTTTACCACAACAGAATTGGTATTTAGGCGCGTTTTACTATAATCTACTTTTTAACGTTAGTTGGATGAAAGAAAGAGTGTTGCCAGTCACAGTAGCTCCTTCTCAGCTGTACCATCATACAAGATGGCGTCACTGAAGGCTGCCTCGGCGTTTTACTGACTTCCTGACGGATCGAACGCAGTGCGTGCAGCTGGGGAGGAATGTCTCAGACTATCAGCACAGGAGCTCCACAGGGCTGTGCACGTTCTTCCCTGCTCTTCTCTCTTTACACAAACTGCTGAACCTCCAGCCACGAATCAAGTTTGCGGACAAAACCACCCTCATCGGGCTCATCTCAGACAGGGATGAGTCTGTCTACTGATGATGGTGCAGTTCTACACAACCATCATTGAGTCTCACCTCCTCCATCACCGTGTGGTACGTTGGAGCCACAGCCAGGGACAAACAGAGACTCCAGCGCATTGTGCCTCTGCTGAGAAGGTGATCAGCTGCAGACTTCCATCCCTGCAAGACCTGTACGTCTCCAGGACTCTGGGACGAGCAGGTCAGATCACAGCCGACCCTTCTCACTCTGGACATGGACTATTTGAGCCACTCCCCTCAAGCAGGAGGCCACTCCCCTCAGACAGGAGGCCACTCCCCTCAGGCAGGAGGCCACTCCCCGCAGACAGGAGGCTGCGGTCCATCCAGACCAGAACCTCCCGCCACGAGAACAGTTTCTTTCCCTCTGCCATTGGACTCATGAACACTTCTTAAACACTATCCCTTTAACCATAATTTAATCACCCACTGCACTGTTCACTTTCTGCACTACACATGTATATCTGTACAACTGTAAATGTGTGTACATATTAAGCCTATTTCTTATTTTTCTTCTTTTTTTTTTCTTTCTTTTTTAATCCGATAGTTTATCGTTATGACTTATTCATTATTCATTGTTTTATGTAACACCAATTCACCAAGCCAAGTTCCTTTGTTCATTGACTATGGCAATAAACCTTCTGATACTGATTCTACAACAGATAATGCATTTAGTTTGAATGAAGGTGTTTTTTATATGGACTTTAATATTTGGCTTGTGGGCAGATTTGTTTGACTTTTGTGTCATTTAGTTATCTTTTCTGTTGTAGATGTAATGTCATCGGATTTGAAGTTAGGGTCTGATCTTAAGGTCCTTCTATCCCTGATCACACAAGTCGCACAATTTGAAATTACATATCTGGTCAGTATGTTTATTTATGCAACAATTTCACAGACAAATAGATTTCAGAATTGGGGTAATATGAGGTCTTTTATTTGTAAATGTAATGAATTCATGTTTTATCATTTAGATCCTGAGCAGGGGTCAATTGGTCGGCTTTGGGAGACAATCTTCAGAAGGTCAAATATCTGTTGCTGTGATTATCCCAGTTACCAAACAAATGTTACCATCATTTCGCCTCATTGTTTACTACCACCCCAGTCCCACTGAAGTGGTGTCTGACTCTGTTTGGGTGGATGTTGATGACTCTTGTATGGGAACGGTAAGATACAATCTACAAGACAACAATATTATGTTTAAAGATCAATAAACACATTTACATAGACTGTAAATTGTAAATGTTAAGTACCTCCTTTATAAAATGTGGAGCTTTCTAAGGACTTGAGCGCCTGGTCCTCCCCCACCTCAGGTCCTTCACCTCCTCCCTGCTGGACCCCCTGCAGTTTGCCTACAGAGCCAACAGGTCTGTGGACGACGACATCAACCTGGCACTCCACTTCACCCTGCAGCATCTGGAGCTCCTCGGGAGCCTACGTAGGATCCTGTTTGTGGTCTTCAGGTCTGCATTTAACACCATCCTCCTGCTCTGCTCCAGGACAAGCTCTCCCAGCTCAACGTGCCTGACTCTACCTGCAGGGGGAGCACTGACTTCCTAATGGATCGAAGGCAGTGAGTGCGGCTCGGGAAGAATGTGTCAGACACTCGGACTATCAGCACAGGAGCTCCACAGGGCTGTGTACTTTCTCCCCTGCTCTTCTCCCAAATTTGCAGACTACACCACCTTCATCAGGTTCATCGCGGACGGGGGTGAGTCCGTCTACAGGAGGGAGGTAGTCTGAGTTCAACACCCAGAAGACAGTGGAGGAAAGTAACACCCCCCCAGCCCAAGAAGGCCCAGCAGAGGCTGTCATCTGAGATAATGGTGCAGTTCTACAGGGCCACCATTGAGTCCATCCTCACCTCCTCCATCACCGTGTGGTACGCTGGAGCCACAGCCAGGGACAAACAGAGACTCCAGCGTCTCCAGGACTCTGGGACGTGCAGTTCGGGTCACAGCCTGGAAACGGACTATTTGAGCCACTCCCTTCAGGCAGGAGGCCACTCCCCTCAGGCAGGAGGCTACGGTCCATCTGGACCAGAACCTTCCCCCATAAGGGTTAGCAGTTTCTTTCCCTCATTCATTCCTGAACACTTCCTAAACACACTTAAACCATAATTTAATCACCCACTGCACTGTTCACTCTCTGCACTACATATGTAAATTCAACTGTAAATTTGTGTACATACTAAACCAATTTTCATTCTTATTTTTGATCTTGTAGCAGATTTTAATTGTTTTTCTTTTTGACTTATATAGGTTGTTTTATCATAGTTCATTGTTTTATGTTTCCCAAATCATCAAAGCAAGTTCCTATGGTTGTGAATTCTGTTCATTGACAATGGCAATAAACCATTTCTGATTCTGATGTCTGTCACATTACATTCAAAGGAATTGAGTCCTCAAATGTAAGTTTACACTTTAACAGTGGACCACTCTATTCCCCATCTATCCATATTATATAATACATTCGGGGAGGCCGTGGAGGAGTTCGGGGAGGCCACCTGGCACCTCAGGATGGGGAAACAGTGCTTCGCCAACACAATTTATGGTGCGGGAGGGACTTGACCTTGGGGAGGTATTCCGAGGGAGACGACCTCGGGGAGGTGTTCCGGGGTTTGTGTCCCACTGAGAAGATGCCCCGGGATGGGGACGGAAGTCTTGTAATGAATTATGGTTTTGTTTTTAGCTGAAGCTAGAACCAATGATTCCTGTCCCGTCATATGAGCCAAGGAGGAAACTTACTCTGAAGGTCACTGGAGACCCGGGTGCCACTGTGGGACTGGTGGCCGTGGACAAAGGTGTTTATGCCCTGAACAATAAACACCTCCTCACCCAGAAAAAGGCAAGTTCTTCATGAAAATAGTGGAGGTCATCTATCTTGCTCAAATGCTTTTGGTGTTTGTTCAGGTGTGGGATATCGTGGAAAAGGCCGACACCGGCTGCACCCCAGGCGGAGGCAGAAACAGCATGGGGGTGTTTTATGATGCAGGGCTTATGTTTCATACTGATACAGCGGCTGGGACTCCTTACAGACATGGTAACGTATTCATATTTGTATAGATACACAATAACAGCTCTCTTAAATAACTTTTGTTTTATTTTTAGAGGCAAAATGCCATATTCCTGCTAGAAAAAAGCGATCTGGCACTTTGTTTGATGCGATTACCACTCTGGGTAAGAAGTCTTTGTAGATTACGTTATGTAACAAATGTAATACATGATTTATTCAGAATTTGTTATCATAACATCAAAGCAAGTGTATATAAGGACCCCCTGGAGCGTGAGTGTTGTTTGGACGGCATGTAGGAGTAGCGGCTCTACTCCAAGCTCCTCTCGTGTCACCCAGCTCCTCACCCTGGAGCGCCCAGCCACTTGGCGGAGGAAACTTATTTCGACCGATTGTATCCGCGATCTTGTCCTTTCGGTCACTACCCAAAGCTCATGACCATAGGTGAGGGTAGGAACTTGGATTGACCGGTAAATCGAGAGCTTTGTCTTTCGGCTCAGCTCCCTCTTCACCACAACGGTCCGATGCAGCGACTGCATCACTGCAGCCGCTGCACCGATCCGCCTGTCGATCTCACGCTCCATCCTTCCCTCACTCGTGAACAAGACCCCGAGATACTTGAACTCCTCCACTTGGGGCAAGGACTCCCCACCCTCCTGAAGAGGGCAAGCCACCTTTTTCCGGTCGAGAAACATGGCCTCGGATTTGGAGGTGCTGATTCTCATCCCAGCCGCTTCACACTCGGCTGCAAACCGTCCCAGTGCATGTTGCAGGTCCGGGTTTGATGGAGCCATCAGGACAACATCGTCTGCAAACAGCAGAGATGAGATCCTGTGGTCCCCAAACCGGACCCCCTCCAACCCCTGACTGCGCCTAGAAATTCTGTCCATAAAAATTATGAACAGAACCGGTGACACAGGGCAGCCCTGGCGGAGTCCAACATGCACTGGGAACAGGTCTGACTTACTGCCGGCAATGCGAACACAGCTCCTGCTCCGGTCATACAGGGACCGGACAGCCCTGAGCAAAGGGCCCCGGACCCCGTACTCCCGGAGCACCCCCCAAAGGACACACCGAGGGACACGGTCGAAAGCCTTCTCCAGATCCACAAAGCACATGTGGACTGGTTGGGCAAACTCCCATGAACCCTCGAGCACCCGATGGAGGGTATAGAGCTGGTCCAGTGTTCCACGACCGGGACGAAAACCACTCTGCTCCTCCTGAATCCGAGGTTCGACTATCGGTCGGATTCTCCTCTCCAGTACCTTGGAATAGACCTTACCCGGGAGGCTGAGGAGTGTGATCCCTCTGTAGTTGGAACACACCCTCCGGTGACTCTCCTTGAACAGAGGGACCACCACCCCGGTCTGCCAGTCCAGAGGCACGGTCCCCGACCGCCACGCGATGTTGCAGAGACGTGTCAACCAAGACAGTCCTGCAACATCCAGAGACTTTAGGTACTCAGGGCGGATCTCATCCACCCCCGGAGCCCTGCCACCGAGGAGTTTGTGAACAACCTCAGTGACTTCAGCTTGAGTTCCTGATTTCAATGTTTACCAAATTCCACATCTATAGATGAGGAGGACACCAGTTACATGGACAGCAGTGAAATTATTTCTCGGACAACATTTCCAGAAAGCTGGCAGTGGGTTAACTTAAAAATCCCTCAGTGTGGTGGAAAACCAATTTGGTAAGATCGGCATCCATAAATGTGTTTTGAGATTGAGATAATTGTCTTTGTTTTTAGTGAAACTGAAAGGTACATTCTCTTAAAACACTCCATCACAACCTGGGTGTTCACTGGCATTAGTCTATCAGAAAATACTGGTAAGAGAGGTTTATATCTACATATAATTCAAAAATGTTCAAAAACACATTTTTGGTTGAATTTTTTTCTTTAGGCATCTGTGTTGGGAAACCTTTGGATGTTGTTGTATTTAAACCGTTTTTTGTAGAGCTTAAACTTCCGTATTCTGCGGTGGTTGGAGAACAGATTGAAATTAGAGCAATTATTCACAACTACATTGATGATCCCATCACTGTAAAGTTTGACTTGATTTACCAATATAATTGAACAATTGAAACTATGATTGACTCACCCATTTATCTTTCTTCCATAGGTGCATATTGAACTCATAGAAAAGCCAGATGTTTGCAGTTCAGCAACGAAGCGTGGCAAGTTTTCTCAACAGGTGCAAGTGGGACGCTCTACCACTCGCGCTGTGCCGTTTATTATTATACCCATGGTAGATGGTGAAAAATACATTGAAGTTAAAGCCACTGTAAAAGACTCGTGGTACTCCGATGCAGTTGTGAAGCCACTACGCGTTGTGGTAAGAATTAAAGCTTAACCGTGTCCACTTTAATTTGAATGATTATTGTATGGTCTTTTTCAGCCAAAAGGCGTTCTGACTACAGTAAATAAGGTTGTCTACATTAACCCGCACGATGCAGGTGGCACACAAGAAGAGACCATCAACAATACAATTTCAAAAACTGACATGGTTCCAAATACCCCATCAAGAGCAAAAGTATTTTTGTCAGGTACTATTATAAAACTCAATTTTGGACACAATCCTGGCTCTGCACAACAGTATTTACTGTATGTACTTTTCCCTAAGGGACAACACAGCAGACACACACACACACACACACACACACACTCACACACACAAAATGAAGACTTAATTGAATTTTACCTGTTTCAATTATTTTCTTAAAACTCTCAAATATTTGTGGAAAAGATGACAACGTATTTCTTGCTATCCAATGGCATAATTATTCTGGGAGTGGACTGTTTGTCAGTGTATTAATGGGTATTTGGGATTTTTTTTCAAAATTCAGTATTGAAAAACCAATTTTTATTTCTGTAAAAAACTGTTTTTTTTTGTTTTTGTAGTAAAGTAAATAAATGTTTAATTTGAAAAACAAATTTAATTTCCTTTTTACCTAGTATATAAAATCCACAGTCAGAAAATGAAAGTGTGTTTTAGCTCATCTTGCATGTGAAGCAAAAATCCAAATGATATTTGTTTTTTAAATAATTATAAGATAAGAGCTAGGATTACCTTTATTTGTCCCACAATGGGGAAATTCCAGAGTTGCAACACAGATTACTTGAACAGTAAAACAGAACATGTTTGGTATTTATTTTCTGATTTTGTTATGTTACAATTAAATTTAAGGCCGTGGCTAGAGAGCCGCGGCGCGGTCAAATGGCCGCGCAGTTTCAGGAACCGCGGCACTTCCCTTATAGCCTCATGGCTAACCCTAACCTCAACCTCAACCCTAACCCTAACCCTAACCCTAACCCTAACCCTAACCCTAACCCTAACCCTAACCCTAACCCTAACCTTAACCTTAACCCTAACCCTAACCTTAACCTTAACCTTAACCTTAACCTTAACCCTAACCCTAACCTTAACCCTAACCCTAACCCTAACCTTAACCCTAACCCTAACCCTAACCCTAACCCTAAACGCGGTCAAATAGCGCAGCAGTTTCAGGAGCCGCGCGCCGCGGCTCTGCAGACACTCCCTAAATTTAAATTATGAATACTGGTAATTGATTTTCAATACTGAATTCGGAAAATAAAATCCAAATCTTCAGCATGACAGACAAAAGAATTTGCTCAAAAAAGTAGTGACATTCTCATCATACAGTGAACAAAGTTGTTAAGTTTAATTATTATTTGTTTTTAGTTAGTAAAGTATTTGTGTCCCCAGGCAGAGAGCAGGTGAGCCCCCTGCTGGACCATGTCATTGGTGCGTCCTCCATGGGCAGCCTAATCCGCCAGCCCACTGGGAATGGAGAGCAGAACATGTACCTCATGACTCAGCCTGTCATTGCCACGACATATTTGGACAAAACCAATCAATGGCAAGCAGTCGGCATGGAGAAGCGCAGCGAGGCCCTCAGCCATATTAAAACTGGTGTGTATCAATTGTAGCACCAAATATAAATGATTAAATAGAAATTGTATTCCCATCAAAGGTTTATTGTAACTGTGGGTTGTGTTATCAGGCTATCGGAATGAAATGAAATATGCTAAATCTGATGGATCTTTTGCTGTTTGGGCACACAACAAAGCCAGTACTTGGTAAAATACTGTTCTTTCACAACTGAGAAGCTGAAATTGTTCCCCAGACATTAACTGTATTCTCTCTGTAAGGTTGACTGCCTATGTAGTTAAAGTATTTTCCATGGCCCACAATCTGGTTGCAATAGAAAACAGTCATATCTGTAACGCAGTGAAGTTTCTGATCCTTCACTCACAGCAGCCGGACGGTCAGTTCAAAGAGACTGGACGAATCTACCACAGAGAGTTCACTGTAAGTATCACAAAACAGCCCCGCTTCTTCTGTTTAGGTGCTTTGTGGTGAAAACCTTTTCTGGCCCTCTTTCCTCATTTCTGAGTACATTTGTTATCTCGATAACTAATGTACTTTTGTTGAACTCCCTTTTATAATTTATTTAACATAGTCATTTGAATTTGAATTGTTAAGGATGAAAAGCCCTGTTTCTCAGTCGTCTCTAGCCTGCTGTGAATATACTTTTAGGGCGATGTTCTGGGAAGAGACTCAGACGCCTCCATGACAGCCTTCTGTCTCATTGCGATGCAGGAGTCCAAACGAATATGTGACCCCACAGTAAACGTAAGTTTGATATTCTCTGTTTTCCGGCTTATCTTTTAATTTCTTGTTATTGCACATCTTTTTTCAGATATTTAATGCTATAGACAAGTCGGTGGCATTCCTGGAGAGGCGCCTTCCCTCTCTCCTCAACCCATATGCAGTCGCTATTACATCATATGCTCTGGCCAATGAAAACAAGCTTAATAAAGAGATTCTGTACAATTTTGTTTCTCCAGGTTTGTTTGCAGCTTTTCATGTGTTTATTTTCTGTTATGCATAAAGGTTCATATTAAGGAATAACCCATAATTCATTACTTGTGCTTTTTGTAGAGCGGACACATTGGATATCACCTCAGGGACACGTGTTCTCACTGGAGGCAACAGCTTATGCTCTTCTGGCTCTCGTCAAGGGCGAGGTGAGTCTTAGTCTTTTGTTGAGTCATTTAAAGAAAATGTGCAAACAGTTCTGAGCATCTTTTTGAAGAAATGTTGTCTGACTATAAAGCACTTTGAGGTATTTATTTGATTGATTATACACCGTATTTTCCGGACAATAAGTCTAGTTAGTTAATAGTTTTGGCCGGGGTGCGACTTATACTTATATTTATACTTATATGTGATATTATTTGTTATTTTCACACTTGCAACTGCATTTCATACTCCAGTGCAATTTACATATGTTTTTTTCCCTCTATATTATGCATGTTTTGGCTGGTGCGACTTATAGTCTGGAAAATACGGCAAATATAAACAGTAGATTAAAGTAAAATACAGTTTGTAACTACTTGATTTGTTGTATAACATTATTCTTGTTTTAAAATTGTCATATTCAATAAATCTTTGACAAATGACAGTTTCTGGAGGACGCCCGACCCATTGTGCGATGGTTCACTCAGCAGCAGAAGCAGGGCGGTGGATATGGATCTATACAGGTAGATGCAGATGCATACATATATAAATACACATGTACATATGTATGCATATGTCTGCACGTACGTACATACATACATACACACATGCATACATACACACATTATGTACATACATACATGCATACACACATGCATACATACACACATTATGTACATACATACATGCATACACACATGCATACATACACACATTATGTACATACATACATGCATACACACATGCATACATACACACATTATGTACATACATACATGCATACACACATGCATACATACACACATTATGTACATACATACATGCATGCATACACACATGCATACATACACACATTATGTACATACATACACACACACATACACACATGAAGAGCAAAGGCCTATCCTACTGAGCTAATGCAATAGGCAAAGGTCTTTACTACTGAGCTAATAAGATATTCCTTTATTGTCCTCACATGGGGAAATTTCATTGTTGCAACGCAGGAAGATAGAGAGGAAAAGGACAGATAACTTATAGGAAGTTTAAAAAACACTCTTGATAGAAGAACTCTTATAAACAAAACTCTTATGAACAAAAACTGTTTTAAACAAAAACTGCTATAGACAGAACCTCTCATTTCCTAATAAGGAATGGAGGGGAAAATAAAGAAAAAATAAAATAAAATAAAAACAGCTAGCGTAAGATAATACAAATAATATTGGTAAAATAAACACTCTATTTTCATCAGTTATATGCACATGAATATGATGGTATTGCACATGGTTACATCAGCATTGCTCATGTTCAGGACTAACAGTGTTTGTTATAAAGTCTGACAGCAGCAGAAGGAAAGACCTGTGAAACGTCTCCTTCACACAGCGAGGGTGGATCAGTCTCTCACTGAAGCTGCTCTCCAGAGCGGACAGAATGTCCTGCAGGGGACAGAGTGTCCTGCAGAGGACAGAGTGTCCTGCAGGGGGTGAGACTCATGGTCCAGCATAGATGTGAATCTAGCCAGGACCCTTCTGTCCCCCACCTCCTGCACCGAGTCCAGAGCACAGCCCAGGACGGAGCTGGACTTCTTGATGACTCTGTCCAGCTTCCTCCTCTCCCTCTCTGTGATGCTGCTGCTCCAGCAGGCCACGCCGTAGAGGAGGGCTGATGCCACCACAGAGTCGTAGAAGGTCTTCAGGAGTGGCCCTGTCACTCCAAAAGACCTGAGTCTCCTCAGGAGGTAGAGCCGACTCTGGCTCTTCCTGTACAGTGTGTCTGTGTTATGAGTCCAGTCCAGTTTGTGGTTCAGATGAACACCCAGGTACTTGTATGAGTCACTCTCTCAATGTCCCGTCCTGTATTTCTACCTATCGTCTAATCAGTCGAAACGTGAACAGGGCCTTAGCTACAAACAAAAGACAATAAGTCAGTTGTTGAAAGCTGCTGTTGCTTCACCTCTGAATATGCGCAGTTAGGGCAAAACCTTAAAACATCCAAGACCTTTAGCGCCCTGTAGGAGCCTGTAGTGACCTTTAGTACCCTGTAGCCGCCTGTAGTTCCTTTAGCGGCCTGTAGCGACCTTTAGCGGCCTGTAGTGACCGTTAGCGGCCTGTAGTTCCCTTAGCGGCCTATAGCGACCTGTAGCGGCCTGTAGTGACCTTTAGTGGCCTGTAGTTGCTTTAGCGGCCTGTAGCAGCCTGTAGCGACCTGTAGCAGCTTGTAGCGGGCTGTAGCGGCCTGTAGTTGCTTTAGCGGCCTGTAGCAGCCTGTAGTGACCTTTAGCAGCCTGTAGTGACCTTTAGCGGCCTTCAGCAGCCTGTAGCGACCTTTAGCGGCCTGTAGCGACCTTTAGCAGCCTGTAGCGGCCTTTAGCAGCCTGTAGCGGCCTTTAGCAGCCTGTAGCGGCCTTTAGCAGCCTGTAGCGGCCTTTAGCAGCCTGTAGCGGCCTTTAGCAGCCTGTAGCGGCCTTTAGCAGCCTGTAGCGGCATGTAGCGGCCTTTAGCAGCCTGTAGCGGCCTGTAGCGGCCTATAGCGGCCTATAGCAGCCTGTAGTGGCCTAAAGCGGCCTGTAGTGGCCTATAGTGAACACCCTGGAAGTGTCCTGGGTGCTATGTTTTCTGGGGCAGGCCCCTGGTGGGGTCTCCCATGGCAAACAGGTCATAGGGGACGGGTCAGACAAAGTACTTCTATGATAATCTATAAAAATGTTAAAATATGTCCTTTTTTTTTTTTTAGGCCACAATAATGGTGTACCAAGCAGTGTCTGAGTACTGGACTGTGGCTAAAGAGCCAGACTATGACTTGGACGTGAAGTTGACGGTCCCAGGCCGCACTTCTCCTTACAATTTCAAATTCAACCAAGGAAACCACCACATCACAAGGAGCTCTAAGGTCAGATGATGCAGTGCAGACAGGCCAAGCAGTCGCATCGTCATGATTGTGTCTGACCTTTGTTCTTTGTTTTGACCTCAAAACAGAACTTTGAAGTAGATGGAAGTGTGAAACTGGTCGCGAAAGGCACAGGAGAGGCAACTCTGACTGTAAAACACTTTAACTTCTTAAAATCACCTCCTTTTGTCTCATTGTTTGTTTAATAGTTCACTTGTATTACAGCTGGTCACAGAGTATTATGCTGTGCCAATAGAAACTGTGAGCGACTGTACAAATTTCAATCTTTCACTGGATTTCAACCTTGGTAAATTCTTCTTTTTTCAGTACATTTTCCACAGATTTTTAATAATTACATATGTTTTGTTTTATCAGAAAGGGTTGATGAGAACGATGGAGACATTTACAATCTGCAAATTGAGTTTTTGTAAGTAAAAGTTTAAAATAAATTCAATTATATGGTGTTTTAAAGAATGTTTTTGGTTTTATAGTTTCAAGAACACGGAACCTGCCTCTATGTCGATATTGGATATTTCCTTACCCACTGGCTTCATGCCTATGAATGAAGACTTGGATGCAGTAAGATTTCAGTTGTGTCCACTCTTTGTTTTAACTGCATTAATGTGGTTTGGTGTCTGCTCTCTTGTCTAATTGTAGTTAGCTCAAAACCGCGCCCGCGTCATCTCCCACTGGGAGTTCAACAAGGCTCTGTTAGAGAAAGGCTCCTTCATTCTCTATATGGACAAGGTCTGGTAATATTGTTGGGAGTCAAGCCTTTAACCTTTGACCCTGACGGGACATTTGGTCTTTACAGGTCGCTCACGATCGAATTGAGGTGCTGCCTATTAGACTGAGACAGATTTTCAAAGTGGGCATTTTACAGCCAGCCTCTGTGTCCATATATGAATACTATGAAGGTAATTATGCACGTTTAAAGAAAGTATGAAAAGGAAATTGGCATTATAAACGTTTTACAGAAACAAAATGTGTAAAGTATTATCACCCACAAAAGAAAGATGGTCAGATATTGAGACGCTGCCAAAATGATGAATGCCTGTGCGCTGAAGGTAATACAATTCAGAGTTTTAAAACAACATTGACCATACCAATAATGCAATATGGACTTTGAGTGGTTGAAATAGTATTAATCTATCTATGCATTTATTTGATACACTTTTAGAAAACTGTAGCATGCAAAAGAAAGGCCAAAACAAAAACAGGGATCGCATTGCCAAAGCCTGTGAATCTACACTGACCAGCAGGATTGATTATGGTAAACGAACATTCTGCTATTTCACTGTGAGGAGAAAAGTACAGAAACATGATCTTTTTGTTTAGTATACAATGTCGTTCTGGAAGAAGTAGCTTATGACGTGTCTTTTGACACCTACGCCATGCGAATCGAGCTGATCATCAAGGCAGGTTGGTCTTTTGAAAATTTATACTTTATTATTCATATTTATTTGCTTCACAATCGGTAAATAATTTGTAACTTGCAGGAACATATGATAAAAACGCTGAAGGGCAACTACGCAATTTTGTTAGTTTCTCCCACTGCAGAGAGAGTTTAAATCTGCAGAAAAATAAAAGATACCTTATAATGGGCACATCGGAGGACACGCTGAATAATGCACATACTCAGTCGTAAGTGTATTTTAATGTGTTTTTGTCCAATTAAGAACAGAACACTGCTTTTGAAAGTAAACTACTGCTACCAACTGGATTAACTAAAACTTTATTTTAGGTATGATTATTTGCTCGGTGAAAGGACATGGATTGAGTTCCGGCCCAGAGGGGAAGAGTGCCAAATGGATGAATACAGACCTACCTGTTTAGGCATGGAAGCCTTGATCGACAAGTATGGATCAGGTGGCTGTAGAGCAAAATAAAATAAAATGGTTTGTTTGAATAAATGTTTATGTCAACAACAAAAAACATGTTTTCTATTACAATGTAACCCAATGATCAAGTTTGCATTAAACCTTTGAAACAATAAGGAAAACATGGCGGGCGGGAAGTCTGAATATGTTCAACAAAACATGTAGTACTCTGACACACATGTGTTACACGCATGTAGTACTCTGACACACATGTGTTACACGCATGTAGTACTCTGACACACATGTGTTACACGCATGTAGTACTCTGACACACATGTGTTACACGCATGTAGTACTCTGACACACATGTGTTACACGCATGTAGTACTCTGACACACATGTGTTACACGCATGTAGTACTCTGACACACATGTGTTACACGCATGTAGTACTCTGACACACATGTGTTACACGCATGTAGTACTCTGACACACATGTGTTACACACATGTAGTACTCTGACACACATGTGTTACACGCATGTAGTACTCTGACACACATGTGTTACACGCATGTAGTACTCTGACACACATGTGTTACACGCATGTAGTACTCTGACACACATGTGTTACACGCATGTAGTACTCTGACATACATGTGTTACACGCATGTAGTACTCTGACACACGTGTTACACGCATGTAGTACTCTGACACACATGTGTTACACGCATGTAGTACTCTGACACACATGTGTTACACGCATGTAGTACTCTGACACACATGTGTTACACGCATGTAGTACTCTGACACACATGTGTTACACGCATGCAGTACTCTGACACACGTGTTACACGCATGTAGTACTCTGACACACATGTGTTACACGCATGCAGTACTCTGACACACGTGTTACACGCATGCAGTACTCTGACACACATGTGTTACACGCATGTAGTACTCAGACACACATGTGTTACACGCATGCAGTACTCTGACACACATGTGTTACACGCATGCAGTACTCTGACACACGTGTTACACGCATGTAGTACTCAGACACACATGTGTTACACGCATGCAGTACTCTGACACACATGTGTTACACGCATGCAGTACTCTGACACACATGTGTTACACGCATGCAGTACTCTGACACACGTGTTACACGCATGTAGTACTCAGACACACATGTGTTACACGCATGCAGTACTCTGACACACATGTGTTACACGCATGCAGTACTCTGACACACATGTGTTACACGCATGTAGTACTCTGACACACATGTGTTACACGCATGCAGTACTCTGACACACATGTGTTACACGCATGCAGTACTCTGACACACATGTGTTACACGCATGCAGTACTCTGACACACATGTGTTACACGCATGTAGCACTTTCACACAAATGCAGTACCTTTTCCACAAATGTTGCACATTACACTTCTTTACACAACTAAACTACTTGCTGCTGCTGCTGCCGCCGCCGCCGTCGCCGTCGTTGTTGTGGTTGTTGTGCTGGTTGTTGTGCTGGTTGTTGTGCTGGTATCCAAGTGTTAAATTGCCGCCAGACTTTATTCTTCAGACTTTATTCTTGAGACGTTGGTGTTGTATTCTTTAGAAGTTCTTCTTCCATTACTTTGGTGTTTCAAAGTTAGAACATCCTCATCCTCGGCACATTCTTCAACACGCCCCAACTCTATAACTAACTAAACTACATTACACAACTTCAGCTTAAACAAACTAGTACTTGAGCTAAAGATACTTTCAATATTAAAGTCTAAAAAATATTCTTTATTCTTTAGATTTTATTCTAATATTCTTTAGTCTGGTTTCGTATTCCACACGGCCCGGCGCCGCGCCCCCAGGGGAAGAATAATAGACTCAAGCATTCCATGGAATGAACATTCCATTCCATGGCTCGAGCCTAACAAGAATAAAGTCTTTACTACACACATGCAGTACTTTTACGCAAGAATGCAGACACTCGCAATGGCTTCAGCCATTGCACATTATCTAGTTTGTCCTCGTCCTTTCATACCATTCTCTGAGTCAGGCGTTTCACACAACAGGAATTGATTTAGAGCTTCATCTACAGGCTACAGAGAGAATTACAAAAGCTAGATAAACCTAGCTTTCCCCCAACACACAGGCACAGAGAGAGGACATACTAAACAAGATTCATCAAACAAGTGTGAATGCAGCTTAACACAACTCCAGGTCTATTTTTCAAACAAACAGCCCTTTAAAAACACAATGCGGGTGAAATGGCGTCCGCTCTCACCCGTCGCTCTGCTCGGGCTTCTCCTGCAGCCCGGACAGCAGCGTGTACAGACAGTGTTGGGAAAGTTCACTCTCTACATGAACTAGTTCAGTTCATAGTTTATAATTCAAAATTTTGAACTAAGTTCACAGCTCCAGAAAATGAACTAGTTTAGTTATTTTTTCAATATTATGCAATAATTGATCTAAATTATTTCCACAGCCCAAATACAACCAAAGGCAGCAATTATTTTATTAGTTTAATGCTGAAAATATGTGTCAGATTTCATCTTCATATCCAATTTTGAATCCTTACCCAGGATGATGCACATGTGCAGTGCGGTGCGACACGCCAAATCTCTGTCTGCGCTATGGCCTCTACAACTGGAGCTCTCACACTTGCCAGACACAGGCTCTTTTTGGGCAACATAACAGTGTTTTTCGCCTGGAAGTCTCTAGAAATCTGACACTTTATTGAACGAAAATAAAAAGAACGAATTTTGCCGTTCACAGACACCAGAATGAACGCGTTCACAGTTTCGTTCTTCAGCAGTAATACCGTGCGTTCAGTTCACGTTCACCAAAATTATGAACGTTCAGGTACAACACTGGTGTACAGATAGTGGTCGTAGCTGCCCAGCGAACCCGACGGCATCTGGCTCAGGTACGTGGTGTACTCCTGATACAGCAGAGAAAGGGCCAAGTCGCTCCGGGCCCGGATGTCCTCCAGGATATACTCCAACACGTAGCAGTAGTTGTATTAGTAGTAGTAGTA
>NW_027315768.1:28977419-29112419 GCF_026437365.1 Eucyclogobius newberryi
CAGCGTGCAGAGACCCGGATTTACCATGAAAATTTTATCCTACACCGTTGAGTGTTGACGCCATCTAGTGGATGTGAGGGAAAATTGCACAGTTTGAAGTGTTGGAAATGGGCAGATATCTCAGCATAATTGTCTATTATATAAATATTTTTCAAACTAAAGGTACTCAAAAGCATGTTTAAAGGCCAAAAACAATAGAAATAAAGCAGCATATCCCCTCTTTAAATCTCAATAGGCCCTTTAGATATGTGAGTAAGATGTCATTACCTCAGTAGCTTTATCCGCCTGGTCCCTCATGCTGATAAAAGCCTGCAGCTCTCTCTCCGAGGACCTCCTTTTGGCCGCTCCGCTGCGTGTTTTGTGACTGGACCACACCTCCACAGAGCTCCTGTGGCCCGGCTGCTGCTTCTGCTGCTGGTGCGGTTTGTTCGAGGGGTTCCTCCTGGGAGACTGTGGCCCGAAGATGCCCTCCTCCTCGGGGTCACTGTCGGTGGATTCACTGGACTGGAGCTCTGCAAGACGAGGGGCAGTGGTGCTGGTGGTGGTCTGCATGCTGCTGCTACTGCTTTGGAACGCACGTATATTATAAGTATATTATAAGTAAGTTTGTTATGACACCTTATTTTAGGCATATCTTAATATTTTCTTCATTACATTGTCATAATTTATTGTTATGATCCATTGTTTTATTCAGCATCACATCTCCAAGGCAAATTCCTATATATATATTTATTCATTTTTTCATTTTGGTCTCTTAAAATTGCAATCAAATGTTTTCTGACTCTGATATTTCTGAAATTGAAATCCAAAAAATACTTGCTGCAATTGGCAATACAATATAGCAATGGTTAATATATTTGTTTTCCCCTTCACTGCACATTTGTTATACATTGCACATTTAATTCATTGTAATTTAAGCTTAGTCTGACTTGAATACATACAGTGCATATATATACATATATATCACACTGAAAGAGATGGACTGCTTCAGGAAGTTTCCATCTGTCCCAGAATACTGACATTAATGAACATAAAAAATGACCTCCAGAATAAATTAAGCTCATCCACTATTCATACTTCACTATTACTCATTTATTGCCATTTTTGTTTTTATCCAGGATGTTTAATCTGATCTTATAAACCTTAGCACCAGCGAGAAGCACCAGTTTTTACCTTTGAGAAGACAAGTTTATTCATATTATTATTGTTTTTACCACTAAATTAAAGCCAGTGAAGTACTTCTGCTCATGTCATTTTTTCCTGACGTGTCACAAGTTTGATTATTTTTCATTTTTGCCAAATCCCGGTTAACTTTACATCTAGTATTGAGAGACGACGGGCTGAAGATGAGACGCTTAATGCCTCCGTGAAGGTCTACACACACTATCTCGAGTCCTCCAACTAGCATTGAGTCTCAACATCGAAATATTCCGTGTTCATACGATCCTTCCACGGTATTTTACCAGATTTACCGCTTATAACTTGAAAAAAAATGTACCGTAAAATGGCGTTCTTCTCCTCCCGGCTGTGTCTCAGATAGAACCGACAGCAGCACAACGTCAGACCAGCGCCCATCGTCCTGGTCCATACGTTTTCTTATAAAGTCCAAATACACTCGCTTTCTGGCTTGACCAGCTTTTCTACGTCGTCCCGAATACGGAGCAGATTTGTGGCCAGCCCCTGTTTTCTGCAGTTTTCCCCGTCACTCAATTGCATTATCCACGTGAGGAGCTCAGGACGGGACAGGGAATGAATGGGCTCGATTCAGTTCCTCCTGACGGGACAGAGAGCGGGAGGAGAGGCCGAGGTAAACCAAACGACACAACTAATAAATCAGAACGGGCATGTCGGAAATGCATCTTTACCACCGGGAAAATGTACAGTTTAAAGCCAATAAAAGTGATTTGTTTTGTTGTAAACATGGCCGTGTTACCATTAGGGATGTCGCGATTTCTAATTCCAGTGTAAGGATTATTGTGAGGATAAACGTGGTGATTTGACGATTATTCGCGGTTGTCAACATCGTGACAAAAACGGTAAAATCCTAAAAAAAAATGTTTTCTTCACACGTTATCGCTCCTCAATGTGTGACCCGTTTTAAGAAATCAAACTTTCTGAAGAAACAGCAAGATAAAAAAGCACTTGACGTTTTGTTTGACGTTTTTGAGGAAAGGGTGAGCGGAAAGGACTTCATTTTTGCTTTAAGAACTGACAAAACTACTAAAAAAGACCTAATTTAGTTCAAACTGTGTCACTTTTCTGCAAATGGAATTAAAATATCAGCCGTTACGATTTGATTGTGACCTAAATAATCGCACTTATCCATTAACCTGATCATCTTGACATCCCTGGTCATCACTGGGTATGTTTACGTGATTATCTGATTTCTAGATTAGTTATCGGATTATCGAAACGTCATGCAAACAGTTATATCTGATGTGAGAATTTCGATTTCTTTCTGACCGTTCACATCTGAGCAGGTTTTGACAAAAAAAAAGGGGCAAACGCAACGTTGCAGAGGCCAAAAGGAAAGGGGCGATGTTAAAGATTGAAAGAATAATTAGAAGTTCATTGCACTTTGTCTGTGACTCTGAAAATAAACCTTTTGACTGACACACGACAGCTGGTGTTTGTGAAGAGGATCCTTAATAGACAAATATCAAACACACACACACCACAATTCAGATCGAATTATGGGGTTTCCTGCCCATGTACCCAGTGACGTATGTGGGTAAATAAATATAGGTTGGATAAATAAAGAAACATTGTTCATCTTGTTCTGAAAATGTGTTGGATCATTCTGAACGTGCCCATAAAACTGTTGTCACGAGTCAATAAACGTCAGAAACAAACCTGTACTTTTCCGTATCATGGTTGAATAAATCAAATCTGCTTGTAGGTTATAACTACCATATTTTCTGGACTATAAGTAGCACCGGAGTATAAGTCGTACCAGCCAAAAAATGAATGAATAAAAATAGAAAAAAACATATATAAGTTGCACTGGAGTATGAAATGCAGTTGCAAGTGTGAAATTAACAAATAATGTCACATATAAGTAGCACCGGAGTATAAGTATAAATATAAGTTTAAGTATAAGTCGTACCCCGGCAAAAACTATGAACAAACGACTTAAAGTCCGGAAAATACTATATGTTAATTTACTTTTTTGAGGTTTGAACAATGTGAGATGGTCAAATTCTGACTTGAGAAAATGAAAACCAGGTAATGTTCCAAAACGCTTTCCGCATTTTGGCCCTTTTGGAGTTTTCTTCATTAAATTACCTTTCATGCATCACAGTGCTTCATTATCCAATCCAAGCGTTCTCCTTTGAAGTTAAACGCCTTTCCCCCATACCAGTGACGTGCATTCAGGGGAGGCAGTGCCTCACCTGTCAATCCTTAAAAAAAAAATATATATATAAATATATATAGATATATAAAACATATATCTATATATATAGAATATTAATATTTTGTCATCTGGTATGTATTATAAACCCCCTTTCCGTTTAAATCCAATATTGAACAATATTTTTTCAAATAAGAATGTTAAAATGCCATTCAGATACAGGGAGGAGGCAGCTCCTGCTCTGCCTCTGGAGCACACACACACTCCTCACACTGTCGCTCTCTCTCTCTCTGTTTAGAACAAATAAAACATCCTGACGATGTGCTCAGTGCTTCCATATTCTACATAATGTATGAAACGTGTTTTAGACTTACAGATTCAGTATAAAACCGCAGTACATGTGCCTTATGGAAGAGGGCGCTCCTGAGCCCGGCGTGGTGTGTGGACAGGTGCACTATCTTCAGAGTGGAACCTGTTTAAAGGTGCAGTGTGGAACCTGTTTAAAGGTGCAGAGTGGAACCTGTTTAAAGGTGCAGTGTGGAACCTGTTTAAAGGTGCAGTGTGGAACCTGTTTAAAGGTGCAGAGTGGAACCTGTTTAAAGGTGCAGTGTGGAACCTGTTTAAAGGTGCACTGTGGAACCTGTTTAAAGGTGCAGTGTGGAACCTGTTTAAAGGTGCAGAGTGGAACCTGTTTAAAGGTGCAGTGTGGAACCTGTTTAAAGGTGCAGAGTGGAACCTGTTTAAAGGTGCAGTGTGGAACCTGTTTAAAGGTGCAGAGTGGAACCTGTTTAAAGGTGCAGAGTGGAACCTGTTTAAAGGTGCAGTGTGGAACCTGTTTAAAGGTGCACTGTGGAACCTGTTTAAAGGTGCAGAGTGGAACATGTTTAAAGGTGCAGTGTGGAACCTGTTTAAAGGTGCAGAGTGGAACCTGTTTAAAGGTGCACTGTGGAACCTGTTTAAAGGTGCACTGTGGAACCTGTTTAAAGGTGCAGTGTGGAACCTGTTTAAAGGTGCAGTGTGGAACCTGTTTAAAGGTGCAGTGTGGAACCTGTTTAAAGGTGCAGTGTGGAACCTGTTTAAAGGTGCAGAGTGGAACCTGTTTAAAGGTGCAGTGTGGAACCTGTTTAAAGGTGCAGAGTGGAACCTGTTTAAAGGTGCACTGTGGAACCTGTTTAAAGGTGCAGTGTGGAACCTGTTTAAAGGTGCAGTGTGGAACCTGTTTAAAGGTGCAGAGTGGAACCTGTTTAAAGGTGCAGTGTGGAACCTGTTTAAAGGTGCAGTGTGGAACCTGTTTAAAGGTGCAGTGTGGAACCTGTTTAAAGGTGCAGTGTGGAACCTGTTTAAAGGTGCAGTGTGGAACCTGTTTAAAGGTGCAGAGTGGAACCTGTTTAAAGGTGCAGTGTGGAACCTGTTTAAAGGTGCAGAGTGGAACCTGTTTAAAGGTGCAGAGTGGAACCTGTTTAAAGGTGCAGTGTGGAACCTGTTTAAAGGTGCAGAGTGGAACCTGTTTAAAGGTGCACTGTGGAACCTGTTTAAAGGTGCAGTGTGGAACCTGTTTAAAGGTGCAGTGTGGAACCTGTTTAAAGGTGCAGTGTGGAACCTGTTTAAAGGTGCAGTGTGGAACCTGTTTAAAGGTGCAGAGTGGAACCTGTTTAAAGGTGCAGAGTGGAACCTGTTTAAAGGTGCAGTATGGAACCTGTTTAAAGGTGCAGAGTGGAACCTGTTTAAAGGTGCAGAGTGGAACCTGTTTAAAGGTGCAGAGTGGAACCTGTTTAAAGGTGCAGAGTGGAACCTGTTTAAAGGTGCAGTGTGGAACCTGTTTAAAGGTGCACTGTGGAACCTGTTTAAAGGTGCAGAGTGGAACTTGTTTAAAGGTGCAGAGTGGAACCTGTTTAAAGGTGCACTGTGGAACCTGTTTAAAGGTGCAGAGTGGAACCTGTTTAAAGGTGCAGTGTGGAACCTGTTTAAAGGTGCACTGTGGAACCTGTTTAAAGGTGCAGAGTGGAACCTGTTTAAAGGTGCAGAGTGGAACCTGTTTAAAGGTGCAGTGTGGAACCTGTTTAAAGGTGCAGAGTGGAACCTGTTTAAAGGTGCAGAGTGGAACCTGTTTAAAGGTGCAGAGTGGAACCTGTTTAAAGGTGCACTGTGGAACCTGTTTAAAGGTGCAGTGTGGAACCTGTTTAAAGGTGCAGTGTGGAACCTTTCTGCCTCTAGCGCCACCACCAGGCCACGTTACGAGAGGAAAACACTCGCAGTAAGAAGTTTTAGAGCCACAAGCGATGGCACTGAACAGATCAGCGGTAATCTTTTATTCCTAATCATAATTCTGTCATAATCATAATTCTGTCATATCAGCCCTGTTATGCCCTCCGCTTTTGTTCAATCTCGTGTTTTTGGTTTCTTAGATTTGTTTCTGCTTTTAGTTCTCCCAGCAAGATACTGTATAATGTTTAGTTCTTTCTACAGCTAAATAACGTCATGTAATCAGAGGTGAAGTTAGTTCAAAAAATTAGGCACAGTTGAAGCGTCTCTGGACTTTTGAAAATTAAATGAATGCTAAGATTATATAGAAACGTTCTAAATGTTTGATTTTTATTAAATACATGTCAGACCATTTCCTTTTTAAATTGTCATTTTATACATTTTTATTTGAATCCCTTTTTCAAGGCAGTTCTGGCACAAAGACATTACAGTTACAACATATTTAAAAACAACAGGAAAAGGCACAGGAAACACCAGAAAGTAGATCCCAGAGAGAATATGATGTATGTCAAAATTTAAATATACACATGTCCAAAAGGAGTAGGCAGAAACAAAAGCTTAAAGACACTCGCCCCCGTCCCAGTTACAACAAACTCACATATATTTGTTTCCTGGAGACCGATCCTAAACTTAACTCGCTTTAATATCTAAACTTTAAATCATGTTGAGCTAGACAGTGTAGTAAGTCAAAGTAATTCAAAGTGCTTTATAGAACAAAGATGCATTAAAATCACAATACAAACAGAAAAAAACACATTATTTTAAAAGAGAAGAGTGACCGTGAACGTCCAGGGACTACGGGTGCAAAAGAGCATATTTTCACAAATATGGCCAATGAGATATTTTCTTTTTATACGGTTAATGTTTGCTTGTGCATTGTCCCTGATCAAATTAATTCCATTTTAGTTAGGCATAAGGTAATCAAAGTCATCAGCTGAAACATGGGACCACAGACCTACCCCAGTAACTCCAGTAACTGGACTTTAGATTTGTACAACACAGAGTCCACAAAACTCTCGACCAAAGCTGGGAGAGGGGACATAAAGGGTGGAACACAAATCTATCCAGCAAGGACAGTTCCAAAGCTGAGGAAGAGAGATCAGACAAAAATAGTCTACACTTATCTGTAATTCCAAATGAAGAAGTAAAGAATCCTCACAGGCCTTAGAGGGAGAGAACTCAGAATGTGTCTCTGGAGCTTCAAATCAAGCAAAAAAAACATAATGCAAAGTGATAAAACATGGAGCCTCGATGGCGTCAGACTCTGATTTGTGTGAGTCTGTAACTACACATGTGCAAAGGGAGGTGAGGAGGTATGAAGGTGATGCGATAGAAACCCACACGCACAAATACTTACCGTACTTTTCGGGCTGAACAGCGCTCCTGAATAAAAGCCGCGCACATGAAATGTACAAAGAAAATAAAACTTGTCCATATACGGGCCGCACCTGACAATAAACCGCCGGTGCCCACGTTGTAACATAAGATATGTACACATATACTACACGATAGTGATGCGTCTTTTGAACCTCTGCTGGACAAATTAGACTAATATCTCATTGAATATGAGTTGGATTGTAATATAACAGACATCATTTTGAAGTTTAACAAACAAAGAACACATCAGAGCTGTCCCTACTGTCCCCTCTGTCTCTACTGTCCCCTCTGTCCCTACTGTCTCTACTGTCCCCTCTGTCTCTACTGTCCCCTCTGTCGCTACTGTCCCCTCTGTCCCTACTGTCCCCTCTGTCCCCTCTGTCGCTACTGTCCCCTCTGTCTCTACTGTCCCCACTGTCTCTACTGTCCCCTCTGTCCCTACTGTCCCCTCTGTCCCTACTGTCCCTACTGCCCCCTCTGTCCCTACTGTCCCCTCTGTCTCTACTGTCCCCTCTGTCTCTACTGTCCCCTCTGTCTCTACTGTCCCCTCTGTCCCCACTGTCTCTACTGTCCCTACTGTCCCCTCTGTCTCTACTGTCCCCTCTGTCTCTACTGTCCCCTCTATCTCTACTGTCCCTACTGTCCCCACTGTCTCTACTGTCCCTACTGTCTCTACTGTCCCTACTGTCCCCGCTGTCCTTGATTACTCTGTGTGAGCTGATTTACCTGTGTCTGTGTCTTCACATCTGGTTGATCTACTCCTGAGCTTGTACTTATCAGATGTGAGATATTTACACAGAAATGTTCCAGGGTAATGATGCACTTGTCTTTTGACCCGTGTATCAGGTCGGGCAAATAAAGTCTCATTTTACTGCGGCAGGTTCTAAACTACAGACCGCCTGGTATCGCAGGTCCGCGCTCTGCATGAGTCTTTGCATTTCGCCGCGTCTGGATTCACTTCCTCATTAGACTCTGTGAATATGAGTCTGATTGTATTAATATAGAGAACACGACGTGTCCCCTGGAGTGTGACCGGTTACCCCCCACGAGACCGAAGGTTCGCTAGTCTGAAGGTTCACAAGTCTGAAGGTTTTAAAGGTTCACTAGTCCGAAGGTTCACTTGTCCGAAGGTTCACTAGTCCGAAGGTTCACTGGTCCGAAGGTTCACTGGTCCGAAGGTTCACTGGTCCGAAGGTTCACTAGTCCGAAGGTTCACTAGTCCGAAGGTTCACTGCTCCGAAGGTTCACTAGTCCGAAGGTTCACTTGTCCGAAGGTTCACTGGTCCGAAATTTCGCTAGTCCGAAGGTTCCTCATAGGCTAAAGTGAAGGTGCAGACAGCATCGGGATGTAGTCTGTCTGTAAAATGCGCACAAAGCACGAAGACACGCACTGGGGCTGAGGCACCGCAAGTTGAACTGTGTATATAAAAATAACAAGGGAACATATCGAATCCTCCGCTTTATGCCCTCATTTGATCATAAGAAAAATGCGTGAACAGAATCCTCCATTCTATGCCTTAATTTTATCATAAGAAATATGTGTGATCAGAATCCTCCACTCTATGCCTTCATTTGATCAAAGTATAGAAATTATATATGTATATATAGAAATACGCGTGATCCGATCACCGTAGGATTGGTAGTCAAAAAGGAAATTCAGCTGGCCAAGACGGGAGTGTCTAAAGAGCCACGGCGCGCGGCCGAAACTGCTGGGCTATTTGAGTTAATTCATTCATTAATAATACGATAAGGAGCTCAGGCTATGCACAGAAACAAGTCGGTTATGGAAAATATGTGAGTTTAATCATAAAAAGTACATCAACACTAGAAAAGTCCAAAAAGCAGTGTGTGGGGCAAAGGGAGGCGAGGAGAGCCCGCTGCGCAGACTCACACCTTCGGACTCGTGAACCTTCGGACTTGTAAACCTTAAAATTTCTTTGTGAAATTTCGGACTTGTGAACCTTCGGACTAATAAACCTTCGGACATGAGAACCTTAAAATTTCGGAATTTTCGGACTCGTGAACCTTCGGACCAGTAAACCTTCGGACTCGTGGGCAGCCACCGTGTGACCACTGTCCAGTGACGTCTTCTTCTACAGTGTGTCAAACGCTAGCGCTTCCTGCTATATTGCCCCCCGGTGGCCGTTAGCCAGTAAAATCTATATATTAGACGTACGCGTATCGGCCGCAGAGTTCAATGTGTGGGAAAAAAGTAGCGGCTTAAAGTCCGAAAAGTACGGTATTTACAAATACCCACATTCATACCAAAAGGTCACTTGTAGTAAATCTGTTTTCTTTTGGTTTGTCACCAGGGCACACCCCCTCTACTCCTGCACACAGCCTACAGTGGTAGAGGGTTCTACGTTTCATCCATATTGTTATTTTCATTGTGGAAATTATCATTTAAAATCAGACCCATTATCAACTTTTCTTCTTCTGGCGAGATTGACATCTACAGAAAAAAACAAATACAAATTAAATCTGTTTAGACAAACTACTAGAAAATAATGACGTTAATTGTTGAAAAAAAAAAAAAAAGACCAACATTTAAAATTTCAAAAACATTGGGTAATATCAAGTCCTGGTTAAAAATTAAATTCAGTTACTTTCATTATCATTTATTCATTATGTCAGTTAGATTTGTTCACACTTCCACACACGCCACTTCAAAATAAGGACTAACCTGGGACTAAACACTGGACTAAACCTGGACTAGAACAGGATCAAATCAAGTCTACATCGGGACTAAACTGGGCTCAAATGTAGGTGGTTTCCAAAGCAACACAGGCCCATCTCTCTCTTTGACATAGTGATGCTGCTGTGAGGGTAAGTTTGACCCACCTGAGGAGTCGGAATGTCCAGTAAGTCCTGATCCAGGTCCATCTCTGTGGGAGTGGGGGACGACGAGGGAGACGTGGGACAGCTGCAACCACAGACCATCAATGAGCAATAATAATACCAATAATCACGAACTAATAATGACTATAGACCATACCTGGGCAAACTACGGCCCGCGGGCCACATACGGCCCATTTGTCTTTATAATACGGCCCGCCAAACATGCCAAGTAATATTTTAACCTGTTACCATCCGCCTATTTCGCCCTGTGCACAATGGTTGATACCCAAATGGCATTGCTTATTAAAAGAGGATCTTATGTTCCACATGCAAGTGTGATGCATCATTAGAAAGCTTAGGCCTTCTAGTTTCTGCAGATGTGCACATGACACTGTCAGGGCTTCAGAACTTACACTACAGAGGCCCAAACATACAAAATACATCCTTTTTTTAGTCTCGCCTGAATATTGTCAATTTGTAATGGTCCTGAGCATGACATACTTCATTGTGTGCATATGCTGTTCACTGTACATGCTGTTTATCTTATTGACAACAACTGTGTAAAGTTTCAGATCTCTGGGAACAGGCATTTTGGTGCTGTTGACCTTTTTGTATCAAAAAGTATATTCGGAACAAGTGATCCAAATATGTGCCAACTGTGCCAAACTGTTTTATTACAATTCTAGCTCCTCTATGATCATAAAACATACATTTTGATGTTTTGTAGGCCAATAACACCCATTATAACTGCTAAAAACAATGTATGTGAAAATGTGTAAATATTAGTTTACCCATGAATTTCCCATATAGAGGTGTCTAAATGTCGCACCTTTTTTCATAGTTTTGACTTATGCTTATATTTATACTTATATACTTATACTCTGGAGCGACTTATATGTTATTATTTGTTATTTTCACACTTGCAACCGCAGTTCATCCTACAGTGCAACTTGTATATGTTCTTTCTTCTCTATTATGATTTTTTTTGGCTTATCCTCCTGAAAATACGGTAATTAAAAACAAGAATTGGTGAATCGTTCAAATAAATTTTCAGAGGTGCCGAATAATAATAATAATAATAATAATAATAATAATTCGCTTTTGTCATTTAATCATGTTCTTTCATAAAATGTACAAAAGAGACAAAAAATCAGAGTCTGCACATTGTTTTGTGACAGAAAACCTTGCAGAAGTCCTGAATGTGTTGCTTTTTAAAATCTGAAACAAGACTTACTCTCCCACACAAACAAATATCTTTTTCACGTAAGGGGCCACTATTAGGTTATTGGCCATTTCTGAAAAATAAAAACATAGAAATATTATTCACATTCACACAATTTTGGCCACACAGCTGGTTCTGCTCGCGTGGGTCAACAGTTTTAACATTTTAATTTCAGCGACAATTTAAAAAAAGGTACCGGCTCTTAAAGCAACAGATAAATAAACATAAATAAATAGTTAATACCGTTTGAATTTGAGTAGTAACGTCCAAACGCGCTGTCCTTGGGCGTGGCCGGGTACAGGTAGATCAGGGGATTGTCTAGGCCATTTTTCTTTCTGAATGTTTTGATGCTATCGGCCAGAGACTTCCTGGACAGCTCGTCTTTGGTGAACGGGGCGATGTCGTGGAAAATGACTCCTACAGGACAAACGAGAAGAAACAACGTACGTCTTGTTGTCCGAGGGTTTTTTATAATGAGGCTGCACCAGATTAACATTAACATTAATACCTTTGTTTGTGTGCTCGACCCAGCTGAAGGTGATAGCGCCCTCTCTGTTGCTCTCGCTGAAGCGCAGCAGGAAGGTCCCGCTCTGTTTGTTCTGTAGAAGCTGCCGAGTTTGGTTTTTGCTCACGAAACCCATGATGAGACTGGAATGAACGCACACGGACGAATGACAAACTAGAATAGCGCAATGTCAATAATATAATGGGGTAAAGTCAATGGTTAATGATAAATAAATGTTAAATCCGTGGCGGCTAAAGCTACGACTTAAAGGTGCAACCACCAGTCCAAAAACACCAGTAATTAAATAAATGATGGCTAAATATGCCACTAAAAAAGATACGCGGTGCAGCTTTCACGTACAGATCTATTGGTTGTCTTATAAAACCAGAACAAAAAGAAAAGGCTGGATGTGTGTGGATACTACGGATACAAACAATAAAACAGCACAATTTGAAAGAGAAAAAAGTCCAACACAGGCAATTTAGTGGTGACAGGTAAACAAAGGCAGGGCTTAGTCAGGTCAGAGCAGAATAAGAGTTTAAGACTGGCTCCTTTAGATTGAAAAAGACTTTTGGGAGTTGAAACGTCTTGATTTCTAAGACACTGTCTAGCTGTCTACCTTTCAAAACTCCTTTTAGATGTACCAAAGTACCAGAAAACACATTTTAATATTAAAATAGAATATATAAACACAAGATACCAAGTATTTTTAAAAACATGAATTTCTGTCTGAAAACTGAAAGCGCTTTATCTTTGTTGCTGCAATAATCTTAAAAGTAGAAGGTGGGTTTAAAGCTCTCACTTCTCTCTCCAAAGTGTCTTCACGTGCTGCTCGATTAGACCCAATATCCCATCGATCCAAATCCATGGGCCGTCTTTCTGCTGTAACAAATCATACCTTTGAATACACAATATAAATAGATGCATCCAATAATCATGCCATTCATCACAGTTGACACATTTATCATGGACTGATGCAGATTAAACTGCCTGCAGACTACATTAATGCACCAACAGAACATAAATAATATCAAATGCTAACTCTCCATCACTTACATTAGAAAATTTGGACCAGGACACAAGCTCCTCTGGATTATCTGTAAAGAACATGTGTAAATAATGTATTTATGACTTTAGAGATGCAATTTTGACATTTGCAAATACATGTATGAAAGACTGACCGACTATTTTGAGTTTGAGTTCATGAAGTTGGTCGTCATTGAGCTCTTGGTCTCCGGCTGAAATGAACTGCCAGCTCAGAGCCTGAGACAGCAGCTCCCAGGAGAGAGGAGGAGGCTTCACAAACACAGAGAGACTCTACGGAAGGAGCAGTAGTATCAGTACTACTACACTCACTGTAGTATCAGTACTACTACACTCACTGTAGTATCAGTACTACTACACTCACTGTAGTATCAGTACTACTACACTCACTGTAGTATAGTACCAGTACTACTACACTCACTGTAGTACCAGTACTACTACACTCACTGTAGTATCAGTACTACTACACTCACTGTAGTATCAGTACTACTACACTCACTGTAGTACCAGTACTACTACACTCACTGTAGTATCAGTACTACTACACTCACTGTAGTATCAGTACTACTACACTCACTGTAGTATCAGTACTACTACACTCACTGTAGTACCAGTACTACTACACTCACTGTAGTACCAGTACTACTACACTCACTGTAGTACCAGTACTACTACACTCACTGTAGTACCAGTACTACTACACTCACTGTAGTACCAGTACTACTACACTCACTGTAGTATCAGTACTACTACACTCACTATAGTATCAGTACTACTACTCACTGTAGTATCAGTACTACTACACTCACTATAGTATCAGTACTACTACTCACTGTAGTATCAGTACTACTACACTCACTATAGTATCAGTACTACTACACTCACTGTAGTATCAGTACTACTAGACTCACTGTAGTACCAGTACTACTACACTCACTGTAGTATCAGTACTACTACACTCACTGTAGTATCAGTACTACTATACTCACTGTAGTATCAGTACTACTACACTCACTGTAGTATCAGTACTACTACACTCACTGTAGTATCAGTACTACTACACTCACTGTAGTATCAGTACTACTACACTCACTGTAGTATCAGTACTACTACACTCACTGTAGTATCAGTACTACTACACTCACTGTAGTACCAGTACTACTACACTCACTGTAGTATCAGTACTACTACACTCACTGTAGTATCAGTACTACTACACTCACTGTAGTACCAGTACTACTACACTCACTGTAGTATCAGTACTACTACACTCACTATAGTATCAGTACTACTACTCACTGTAGTATCAGTACTACTACACTCACTATAGTATCAGTACTACTACTCACTGTAGTATCAGTACTACTACACTCACTGTAGTATCAGTACTACTACACTCACTGTAGTATCAGTACTACTACACTCACTGTAGTACCAGTACTACTACACTCACTGTAGTATCAGTACTACTACACTCACTGTAGTATCAGTACTACTACTCACTGTAGTATCAGTACTACTACACTCACTATAGTATCAGTACTACTACACTCACTGTAGTATCAGTACTACTACACTCACTGTAGTACCAGTACTACTACACTCACTGTAGTATCAGTACTACTACACTCACTGTAGTATCAGTACTACTACTCACTGTAGTATCAGTACTACTACACTCACTATAGTATCAGTACTACTACTCACTGTAGTATCAGTACTACTACACTCACTATAGTATCAGTACTACTACACTCACTATAGTATCAGTACTACTACACTCACTGTAGTATCAGTACTACTACACTCACTGTAGTACCAGTACTACTACACTCACTGTAGTATCAGTACTACTACACTCACTGTAGTATCAGTACTACTACTCACTGTAGTATCAGTACTACTGCACTCACTGTAGTACCAGTACTACTACACTCACTGTAGTATTAGTACTACTACACTCACTATAGTATCAGTACTACTACTCACTGTAGTATCAGTACTACTACACTCACTATAGTATCAGTACTACTACTCACTGTAGTATCAGTACTACTACACTCACTGTAGTATCAGTACTACTACACTCACTATAGTATCAGTACTACTACACTCACTATAGTATCAGTACTACTACACTCACTATAGTATCAGTACTACTACTCACTGTAGTATCAGTACTACTACACTCACTATAGTATCAGTACTACTACTCACTGTAGTATCAGTACTACTACACTCACTGTAGTATCCAGTACTACTACACTCACTGTAGTATCAGTACTACTACACTCACTATAGTATCAGTACTACTACACTCACTATAGTATCAGTACTATTACACTCACTATAGTATCAGTACTACTACACTCACTGTAGTATCAGTACTACTACACTCACTGTAGTATCAGTACTACTACACTCACTATAGTATCAGTACTACTACACTCACTATAGTATCAGTACTACTACACTCACTATAGTATCAGTACTACTACACTCACTATAGTATCAGTACTACTACACTCACTGTAGTATCAGTACTACTACACTCACTATAGTATCAGTACTACTACACTCACTATAGTATCAGTACTACTACACTCACTGTAGTATCAGTACTACTACACTCACTGTAGTATCAGTACTACTACACTCACTATAGTATCAGTACTACTACACTCACTATAGTATCAGTACTACTACACTCACTGTAGTATCAGTACTACTACACTCACTATAGTATCAGTACTACTACACTCACTATAGTATCAGTACTACTACACTCACTGTAGTATCAGTACTACTACACTCACTGTAGTATCAGTACTACTACACTCACTGTAGTATCAGTACTACTACACTCACTGTAGTATCAGTACTACTACACTCACTGTAGTATCAGTACTACTACACTCACTGTAGTATCAGTACTACTACACTCACTGTAGTATCAATACTACTACACTCACTATAGTATCAGTACTACTACACTCACTGTAGTATCAGTACTACTACACTCACTATAGTATCAGTACTACTACACTCACTGTAGTATCAGTACTACTACACTCACTGTAGTATCAGTACTACTACACTCACTATAGTATCAGTACTACTACACTCACTGTAGTATCAGAGACAGGGCTCAGATTAAGGACTTTCTCTTGTGTAGCGTCGCTGCTAAACAATCCGTAAATTTTTTCACATTTGTATAGCAATTTGATAATATCATAGCAAAACACGAAAATTACTAACAATCAATATTGTTCATTGATGTAACAAGATAATTTATATTATATTTCTATTAAAAAAACATTCTAAAAAACATGTAAATTTAAACATTTACATTTTTTCTAAATAAAACAGAAAACTTGCAAATAAAATTAGTTGTTGAATAAATGAATTAACATCAAGTCAGATGGCCTTATTTACAACTTTCTTCCATATCATCACTATTTGCAGGAGTCTCATTTACATATTAATTGTCTTTACCCTCACAAAAAATATATATTAAGCTTCTGATGGAAAAATAAAGATTACTGTGGTGTCAATCATGGTGTATTTATTGTGTTATTCAAATTCTATCGCTCTATTTGACGGTCCATTCCAGCTAAAACGTTTCCATTTTTGGTTTTGCTATTTGATGACGGTCCCTAAGTACTCGTCTCAGCTCCGGCTGCACATTTGATGACGGTCCCTAAGCACTCGTCTCCACACATTCGGATCATTTGTGTAATTCGCTGCGCCCAAAATACACATCTGATTTTTAAAAACGAGGTTGTAGTCACTTGGCAGTGTAAATATGAGTATTTTGGCATGTGAATGATCTGTAAAGACTTGTGTGTTTAGGAGCTATTGACCTCAGAAGTCCGAATCTGTGAATACGACGCTAACTTTACAGCACGTGCCTCCTACCGCTTTCAGACTCGCGATCTGAGACAGCAGCGGGACTCGTCATGTCAACACAGCGTCCTACATTGTGTCATGCCGTTGTTGACGATCGATTGACGAGTGGTTATACAATTGAACACACATTTTTTACTTATGAATGAAACTTAACACAAGCCCATGTGTGTCCAGTGTTTTTGGCTCAGATTGTCAGATGATCAGAATAAAAGATGTAAAAGTGTCTCTCACTGTGTCTTGAGGAGGACAGAGGTTGTACCACAGCACTGAGGCCCAGGCGCTGGAGCTTTGGCTCGTGGTGGACACCACCACCAGCGGCAGCGAGCTCGTCTGCAACAAGAGGAACAAGATAAGATAAAATAATCCTTTAATGTCCACACAAGGGGAAATTTTGTTGTTCCACTGCAGTAGAAACAGGAGGAAAGGACAGATTATAGGAAGTTTCAAAACACACTCTTAATAGAACTCTTATGAACAAAAACAAAAAAACTCTTATAAACAAAACTCCTCTCCTATCTTAATAGGGAATGGAGGGGGGGAAATAAAATAAAATAGATAAATAAAAATAAAAAGATAAAGATAAAGATAAAAATAAGATAATAATCATAATAATAATAATAATAAAATAATGATAATAGAATAAAATAAAATAAAAATAAAGTAAAAATAGCTAGCACAAGACTAGGTAATACTATTAGCAGGCAACTAAACCGGATAAAACAAAATAGAACACTCTTATTTACAGGTATTGCACATGGTTGATTCAGTATTGCACATGTATATGATGGTATTGCACATGGTTACATCAGTATTGCACATGTTCAGGGCAGTGTTTGTTGTAGAGTCTGACAGCAGCAGAAGGAAAGACCTGTGAAACGTCTCCTTCACACAGCGAGGGTGGATCAGTCTCCCACTGAAGCTGCTCTCCAGAGCGGACAGAGTGTCCTGCAGGGGACAGAGTGTCCTGCAGGGGGCAGAGTGTCCTGCAGGGGGCGACACTCATGGTCAAGCATAGACGTGAGTTTAGCCAGGACCCTTATGTCCCCCACCTCCTGCACCGAGTCCAGAGCACAGCCCAGGACGGAGCTGGACTTCTTGATGACTCTGTCCAGCCTCTTCCTCTCCCTCTCTGTGATGCTGCTGCTCCAGCAGGCCACACCTACAGGAGCTGATGCCACCACAGAGTCAGAGAAGGTCTTCAGGAGTGGCCCTGTCACTCCAAAAGACCTGAGTCTCCTCAGGAGGTAGAGCCGACTCTGGCTCTTCCTGTACAGTGCGTCTGTGTTATGAGTCCAGTCCAGTTTGTGGTTCAGATGAACACCCAGGTACTTGTATGAGTCCACTCTCTCAATGTCCCGTCCCTGGATGTTCACTGGTGAGGGGGCAGTGGGGTGGCGTCTGCGGAAATCCACCACCATCTCCTTGGTCTTCCCCGCGCTGATGAGGAGGTGGTTCCGCTGACACCAGTCCACAAAGTCCTGCTCCAGTCCTCTGTACTCCTCGTCATCGTTGTCCGTGATGAGTCCGACGATGGCAGAGTCGTCAGAGAACTTCTGCAGGACACAGCTGTCCGTGTCGTGTCTGAAGTCTGCAGTGTAAAGGGTGAAGAGAAAGGGCGCGAGGACAGTGCCCTGGGACAAGAGTCATGTGAACTCAGACCGAGATTCAGTCATTTCTAACTCCAAACGCTCAGCTTGAGAGAGGTCCACAGTCAGAGCTGTGACTGTCAGAAAAAACATGTGGTTTGAAGCAGAGTTCAGATTTTGGAGGAACAAATTAGGCTTTTTTGTGTTATCCTTTAGCATGAGGCCTAATTTGACTAAACTCTAGACTAAAATCACCCCCAGTTCAAACCGAAGCGGTTTCTGACCCTTTTGTAGTGGACTCTTGTTTGTGCCTCTGTTTGTGCCTCTGTTTGTGCCTCTGTTTGTGCCTCTGTGTGGGCCTCTGTGTGGGCCTCTGTGTGGGCCTCTGTGTGGGCCTCTGTGTGGGCCTCTGTTTGTGCCTCTGTTTGTGCCTCTGTGTGGGCCTCTGTGTGGGCCTCTGTGTGGGCCTCTGTTTGTGCCTCTGTTTGTGCCTCTGTGTGGGCCTCTGTGTGGGCCTCTGTGTGGGCCTCTGTTTGTGCCTCTGTGTGGGCCTCTGTGTGGGCCTCTGTGTGGGCCTCTGTGTGGGCCTCTGTTTGGGGCATTATGTCATTATTCGAGGGCCTTTTGTTTCCTAAACCTCTGTCATCGTGACTCACCTCCACTCGACACTCGAGACCTGCAAACTGTAGATTTGTGCTGAACTTGATCAGGTGCAGCTCCTCAGTCACTCTGATGGGGCTCTGCTCAGACACAATGCTTTACTTTACTTTCTCCAACTCAATTCAATTCAATTTATTTTTGTAACGCCCAAAATCAACTACATCGTGACGTCCTGCAGCTTCTTACCACATTTGATCTTTTCCGTTTTACTTTGATTTCCATAATCGACTGTGGAAAAAGAAAAAAGAAAACAATGTAGGCTTAACATCAGAATATGGGAGAAATAATGTAAAGAAAACTTTATCCCAAATTAAAATACATAAGTACGGCAAAGTGTTTTGCCCAAGGACCTTCGACCTTCCTGTGGATCTTACCATGTCCCACTCTGCCACGAGGCCTCCTTTCTGTTTGTCGATGTCCATTACTTTGGTGTTGTTGGAGGTGAACTGAAACTGACGGAACCTGGGAATAAAACACCAATATTAGTTTATATTATTTTGTTTTGGGTTTTTTTTTCTCTTTGCTTATATAAAATAAAATAAAATTAAATAATCCTTTGTTGTATTTTTGTTTTGCTTTGCTTAACTAAAATAAAATCAACTCAAATAAAGTTAAATAAAATAAACATTTATATTGTTTTGCTTGGCTAAAATAAAATAAAATATATTCAACTAAACTAAAATAAACCTTTATTTTATTTTATCTTATTTTATGCCGCAGTTATTTTATTATTTGGTTTACGGATTTTTAAATGAAACATATTGAACAGAAGGGGGAGGGGGGGAGAGACGTGGCGCGCAGGTGAGTGTAACAGTAGATTTAGCGTGTTTTGCATTGGTAGAATTGACGCTAGTGTGCAGCCTTAGTCACAGCAAAACGCGCTGGAGAAAATGTGGTAAACGGGTTTAAAATGTGTATTTGCGATATAAAGGAGTTAGCGCTGCGCGTAGCAGACAAGGAAACGGGCTCATGCTCCCGGGCCGCGCGCAGGGACGGAGCTGCTCCGTCTCTCACTCCCGCGGGATTTTGACGAAAAATTGCTTCACACGCTCTTATCTTTTGACTTAATACCGCTATTTATATTTCATTTAAAGCTATTTTGCGTTGTCGGTGGTACTTTATAAAAAAAAAAGTATAATAATTAATTTTATTTGTATTGTAGAAATTGATAATCTAAGTGCGGCGGATCCGTAAACCAAGTAATAAAATAACTGTGGCCTTATATTATATTCAATCATTTTATATTCAATTATTTTATATTCAATTATTTTATATTCCATTATTTTAAATTCAATTATTTTAAATTAGATTAAATTAAATTAAATCAAATCAAATCAAATCTGGGGCCACATATAGAGCTCTATTGTGTTAAAAGTATTGACTTAATGTATTCCTTTTTGTCCATCATCTGATTAAAAGTAACTGTCAAGCTGCTGGCCATGTCAAATCAAACATTATTTTAATGATTTTGTACTTTATTACAATTCCCAAAGCTCAATGTTAGTGAAACTAGCTTGAGTTTTGAACGGAGCGGTCAAGACTCTTGCCGTGGACACAATGGGTGGATAACTGGACTGAAATGAGCACAGACATTACACACATTTACATCCGGACATTTGGTTTTCTGTGTCATGGCCTTTGTTTTGTTTACTTTTAAAAAGAGTCTCTTGAGGTAATCGTCAGACAAATGTGAAATGTTCGTTAGATTAATCACAAACATGCAGAAATATCACCTTATGAACCTTTTTTTTAGTCATTTGAAGTTTATAACATAACATTTTAATTTGTGTTTTTAATCAGCTCTTTACATTTGGTATTACATTTTTGCATTATTTCAATCCAACAATCATGGCGTTATCTAAATTTAGCTAAATTGCCCAATTCTACAGTGAATCTTACAAAAAAAAAGTTGTATTTCAGCTTTTAAAGTGCTACAACACATTCATTTAGATCTTTTAAAACCCACTCACCCTTGAATGGTCTCGACCTCCTGCACGTCCCTTAAATGAAAACAGAAGTGTGTATAAATGAAAGTACTGGTGTAGAACAATACTTTAAATGTCGTTGCTGTGACTTACTTGTCAAATTCTGCTTGGATGGAACATCCACTGAGCAGACTCGGCAAGTTTACTAAAAATCTAAGAAAACAAATCACACACGTGTAAACGGCTGATGGATGAACTTAGAACCGTGATCGGGACGTCCCCATTCCTCATATTCATAACTTTTAGTCATTGCTCACCTGAGTTTGACACTGAACAGCACCGTCGTTCTGAGCACCAGGGGGCGACGAGGCTGATTGTGCATCACGGGCTGTTTCTCTACAACCAGAGCGCTGAGAAGAAGAAGACATGAAAGTAAATTATGTGTCCGTGACTTCTATTAAATTAAAAATGTTTTCACTGCATTGACAGATTAAAATTGAATACCAAAACCATTTTGTTTTTTAGTGTGTGTGTGTGTGTGTGTGTGTGTGTGTGTGTTGTTCTCACTTCTTCATGAGTTTGTTGAGCAGGGAGTTGGTTTGTTGGATGACTTCAGACAGGTTGGACACGGGGCTGATCTGGGGTCTGCTCTGCTCCTGTAGTTTCTTCAGCTGTTGGACGATCTGAAGAAGACTCTGCGCCACACGACTGAACCTGAGAGGAACAGCAGCGTTAGAGACCAGCCACTGGGAGAGTGTGGGCGGGGCTCTGAGCAGGTTTAGTCCTGACTCTGTCACACTAGCAGGAGGCCGGTCCATGTTTAGTCCTGACTCTGACACCAGCAGGAGGCCGGTCCATGTTTAGTCCTGACTCTGACACCAGCAGGAGGCCGGTCCATGTTTAGTCCTGACTCTAGCACCAGCAGGAGGCCGGTCCATGTTTAGTCCTGACTCTGGCACCAGCAGGAGGCCGGCCCATGTTTAGTCCTGACTCTAGCACCAGCAGGAGGCCGGCCCATGTTTAGTCCTGACTCTAGCACCAGCAGGAGGCCGGTCCATGTTTAGTCCTGACTCTAGCACCAGCAGGAGGCCGGTCCATGTTTAGTCCTGACTCTGGCACCAGCAGGAGGCCGGCCCATGTTTAGTTCTGACTCTGGCACCAGCAGGAGGCCGGTCCATGTTTAGTCCTGACTCTGGCACCAGCAGGAGGCCGCTCCATGTTTAGTCCTGACTCTAGCACCAGCAGGAGGCCGCTCCATGTTTAGTCCTGACTCTAGCACCAGCAGGAGGCCGGTCCATGTTTAGTCCTGACTCTGGCACCAGCAGGAGGCCGCTCCATGTTTAGTCCTGACTCTAGCACCAGCAGGAGGCCGGTCCATGTTTAGTCCTGACTCTGGCACCAGCAGGAGGCCGGTCCATGTTTAGTCCTGACTCTGGCACCAGCAGGAGGCCGGTCCATGTTTAGTCCTGACTCTGGCACCAGCAGGAGGCCGGTCCATGTTTAGTCCTGACTCTGGCACCAGCAGGAGGCCGGTCCCAGAGGTCCTCAGAGTCCGAGATGGTTCATATGGCACTAACATGTCTGAGATGTACTTTGGTGCTAGGCCATGGAGAGACTTGTACACAAGCAGAGCTGCTTTAAAGTCTATTCTCTGAGCCACAGCAGCCAGTGCAGAGACCTGAGAACAGGACTAATGTGATGGTACTTCCTGGTTCTAGTCAGGACCCGAGCAGCAGCGTTCTGGATGTACTGCAGCTGTTTTACAGCTGGTTTGGAGAGACCAGTGAGCAGCTGTTACAGTCTAATCTACTGGAGACAAACGCATGGAGAAGTCTCTCCAAATCCGGTTTAGACACTATATTTTAGATTTTGTCAACGTCTTTAGCTGATAAAAAGCTGCTGATGTTATTGAGTTGACGTGGCTGTTAAAGTCCATTATTACCCCCAGATTTCAATCACTCAAACAATGTCCAAACATGATGCAATTCAAAAGAAAATGCAAGCAAATAATTAGTTCGATCTTGATAAATATGACTAGATGTGAATATTGCCAGTGTGATTTTCATTGCATTATCATTATAACTCCTAAAGGAAAATGAGGTCAGGTTCACAGGATAGAGGATAGAGTCTGCATGTCCTCCCCGTGGTAACGGGTGTCCGGGTTCTCCGGCTCCACCCACCGTCCAAAGACATGTATGTGTTAAGTAAAATTGGCAACTCTAAATTGGCCCTATGGACAGGTGTCGTCCGTAAATGCTATGTCCATAGTAAATAAATAAATAAAGTAAAGCAGCACTTCTCGCTCGTGCCTCCCACGCACGGTTTGTCCCACCTTCAACCTCAGCCCAGCGAGACCACTGGCTTCATATGACTCTACCCTACTCACTTTTGAACATATATATATGTATAAATATAGTCTCTTTTTACCGGATGTATGAGTCGACCCACACGTTTGAAACCAATAAATAAAACCATGTTTCCGTCATGTGAGTAACGCGTGATCGGGCTCAGACCGTGTCTCCAGACGCTCCAGGTCGATGCGGACTGGATTTCCGATGCAGGACATTTGCTGTTTGCGTTTCCACTCGGGAAGCTCCACGGAAACCAACGACTCGACGCCGAGCGAGGCGAGTTTCACCGACTTCACGATCCGGGACATCACCTCCTGCAAAGTGGGAAAAAACCACATGAATGATACGTCTGCGTGAATGACAGCCAAGCAATCGGATTCACTCTCTCTCTGTGCACCTGCTTTTTTGTTCTGATGCTGTTGGCCTGGTTTAAACACTTCTCTTGCATTTGAGCGCTCGCCGGTCCATTCATCTGTGCAACTGACACATCAAATCATTCAAACACGTATGAACGACAACAGCAAAAAGAGAAAAACCCTGTGCGCGGCGTCACTTTTTCCCTCTACCTCCGCTTTCCCACGACTTGTATATCGACTCCACCTTCTCCAGCGCTTTGACTTCCTCTTCAATCTCCTGCATTACAATACAATAAGTCCAAAAGTACATATACGGTATAAGAGCTGCATTTTTGTTAGAATTTACCCGAATCTGGTTTTCCAACTGGCTCGCCTCGTCGTCCACGCCCGCGTCGTCGGGTTGTCTCACCTGGACGACGGAGGCCGACTCCAAGAGCAGCTTCTCTTCTTGTAAACATTCAGACAGTTTGACCGCCATGTCCTGGGGGAAGTGCTCGAACTGTGTCTGGAGACGTTCCAACACAGTCCAATGCAAAGGGTGAAGGATGCGTCGAAACGTGCACGAAGGCAATAGAAGATTAGAACACATTTAACATTATAAAGAGTATTGAGTTACCTAGTGTATAATCCGACACCAAAAGAGCTATGAAATAAGACGTGTAATCTTTCAAATGAGGGTGTGAAGTCACGTCTCTGCAGCTTTTGTATGTAAAAAGTGAGCTAAACGAGCTAAACGAGCTAAACTCCCAACCCTGTGAAGATTGCCGAATGTCGAGTAAACAAACTCACTTCACCGATCGGTTCATGACACAAACTTGAGCTCTATGTTATTAAAATACTTCCTGTATTTCGAACTAACGTCTAGTCATTGGAAACGTGAACAGAGCCTGAGCTACAAACACAGACTTGTCTCTAAAAGGTAGTTTTCAAGTCCGTTTGTAGAGACTTGGCGCTGCAGTTGCTTGGCTTCTCCTCTGCACATGCTCAGTCGGGGCACAATCTTCAAACATCCAAGATTCAGACGCAGGTTTCTTCAGCTTAGTTTGAGGCTGTGTGGTCCTCAGAGCATGTGCAGAGCTCTGAACACGGCCACAGACTGAGCCGCGGCGGGAGAAGAAGAACCAAGCTTCCCGCAGTACTGCTCAGCGACCCGTAGAGGCCGCTAAAAGACACCGTGACTTCATTTTGAGCTACAGCGGCAGAAGTGAGGGGGAAACGGCCTGATTTGGACTGTATTTCGTAACAATTTAAATAATGGTTGTGACACACGGGACATTTTTGATTTTATTGGTCGATCACTGCTTGCGCCACAATGGTTTTTCACAATAATAGCACATTAGTCAACTGTAAAAACGTGATTGTTGTGAGCTGTAAAATTAATATAAGTTCTATTTCATCCCTACTGACCGCCAGAGGCGGTGCATAAAGCACTGGATGATCATCCTTGCGCATACACAGGTCGAGAATTAATAACAAAAAAGTCACCTTTGACCCCCCGGTGGCTCACGTGAGTCTATATAGTCACGTGACACCGGGAGGTCAGTCCCTTTTCACCTTCTCGCATGCAGGTTGTATACGTGGTTGTTCGGCTAATATTGCTGTTTTCCCACAAAGTTGGTTCGTTTTGCCGCTTGTAGCCTGTTAGCCCTGTGACTGTGGTACAGTCGGTGCAGCGAGTTCGCTCGCCCTCCTGGGGCTGCACAAGCGTGTCGGACCTGTTGCAATAGGAGGTATATTTACGTTGTTTTCTACGACTGGTAAGTACCCCTTTAATGCATTTCGCCGTAGCCGTGCGCTCGGTAGTTTTTTGTTGAATTTGAACCGTACAATTGTACCCGGTTCTGTGTTTATCCGTGAGCTAAAGCCGGTTGTTTGGTTTACTGATACAGCCGCGCGGCTCTAAGTTCTAACTATAGCCGTTTTCGGGTCATTAGTTCTGAACTGCTTTGTTTTCAGCCAGTTACACACCAGCGGTGGCGTTTTCGGCTCGACCTGGTGGTTACATGTAGCTGGTTTTGTGTTTACATTGGGTCATTAGTGGCGTGCTCAGCTCAGTCTGATCCCGCGCGTCTCATTCACATAGCGGGTCATTAGTGGCGTTCCCTGCTCGACCTGACCCCGCGGTGTCCCCTCATATAGCGGGTCATTAGTGGCGTTCACTGCTCGACCTGACCCCGCTGCGCCCCTCTTACCGGGGTAGGTAAGAGGTTTTACATCTTAGAGTCGCTAGTGGCGTTCCGCTCGACCCGACTCTATTGGCTCCGGTCTTATCATGCTGGAGTCCCTGTGCTGCCGGTCCTGCCTGGCGCCGCTGCAGCCTAACGATGGGCATGATCTCCACCCTGCTTGTCTTGGAGTGGATCATCTTCGGGAGGCACTCTCCGATGATGCTTGCTCCAACTGTTCGGTTATGCCCCGGTCTGTGCGCGTAGCGCGCTTGGCGGCTTTCGAGGACGCTTCAGACTGGTTGTCTGTGGCGCCTCCGAGTCAGTTACCAGCTGGCCAGACTGGGGGCCTCAAGCGGCCGTCCACGGCTACTCAAGGCGGCCCCCCATTTAAGAAAAAGAAGGGCCCCGGGAAGTTAGCGGCTCAAGTGAGCACGCTGACATCTGAACTGGCCCAAATGCGGGCAGTTATCCAGACCCTCCAGACTGATGCCAGTCGTGTGGTGGCACAACGGCATGAGGGGCATGGCACAACCTCAGTATATGACGACGTCATATCTGTGGCTGCTTCAGACACGCAGTTTCAGCTGGATTCTGACCTTCTGAGCTCCAGAGTTTCAGAATCTGGCTCACTGGCCTCTGCCGGCTCTCAGGCATTTTTTGAGTCGGAGTGACCACCAGGGGTCGGGCTTCAACAGTCAATGACGGAAAACGTCTCTATCAACCCGATCGGGAGACTAAATCTCACGATTTTAAGATATGTCAATCGACCTTTTGTACACCGCTATCTTTTATTTTGGTAGCTAAGGCGAGCGGGGGGAACATGTGGGGGACACGGGCGCCGCCATGTTTGTTGTGATGACGCTACTGGGCGTGTTTCAATCCCAGAATGCATTTGCGTAAGTCAAATTTCACACCATGACAGAGAAACACATGTCCTATGCAGAGTCCAGTGGCGCCGACAGAGGCAAACCTACTTGTCCTACGCAACGCTCTGTTTTGTGACAGACGCATGTGGAGGACCGAATATGAAGACGTACATGTGTAGCGCGGTGCGGTATCAGTTTTGAGTTGAAAGACAGGTTTAACAGCGTGATAAAAATATTCAACACGGCGGTTCAGGAAAGACCGGTCGGTGAGTCGGCGAAATAATTGAAAAATAAAAGATTTTGAAGTTTTTTCAACAAAATGCTGATATTTTTTTTTCAGTCGGCTAGTTTCATAGCGGGTCGGTCGGGTTACGGCAAACAGACATATTATTTTGCTCAGCCTAAGATGATAATATTTTGTCTGAAATGTTCCACAATCCACAGTATGGCATGAAATATTTCTGGGATTCATGCAATAAATGCTCAATAGCAACGTTTAAAACCACAGACACATTGAAAGCAAAAGCATCTCCACCAGAAAAGTTACAATGTGCGTCTTTAAAGATGCGGCTCTTACCATGAGGTGGTCCTTCAGCAGAGAGAAGTCCGGCCCCTTCAGAGTGTGGTTGTTGTACAGCGACTCTCGGATCAGTTCATCCAGCTTCAGTAGCACCGTCTGAAAGAGACGTTTGGCCGCGGCTCCATCTGCGGACGCCGCTTCCCTAAAGAACGGCACGTGGACATATTCAGCAGCTTCATACAAGCAACGAAGCCTCATTAAACTGCACATGTGCTTTTAACTAAGTCATGGAAGTCATGTAATGTAATGTAATGTAATGTAATGTAAGTAATGTAATGTAATGTAATGTAATGTAATGAAGTGAGTAATTAAGTAAGATTTTGACGAGTGAATAATATCGCTTATAATTACATAAAAACAGTTAAAGTTAATGTAGCATTAAAGGCCCACATGTATTTTATTACTCAGTCCTCCTCCTGCTCTCACTGTCTTCCTGTCCTCCTCCTGCTCTCACTGTCCTTCTGTCCTCCTCCTGCTCTCACTGTCCTCCTCCTGCTCTCACTGTCCTCCTCCTGCTCTCACTGTCCTCCTCCTGTCCTCCTCCTGCTCTCACTGTCCTCCTCCTGTCCTCCTCCTGCTCTCACTGTCCTCCTCCTGTCCTCCGCCTGCTCTCACTGTCCTCCTCCTGTCCTCCTCCTGCTTTCACAGTCCTCCTTCTGTCCTCCTCCTGCTCTCACTGTCCTCCTCCTGCTCTCACTGTCCTCCTCCTGCTCTCACTGTCCTCCTCCTGTCCTCCTCCTGCTCTCACTGTCCTCCTCCTGCTCTCACTGTCCTCCTCCTGCTCTCACTGTCCTCCTCCTGTCCTCCTCCTGCTCTCACTGTCCTCCTCCTGTCCTCCTCCTGCTCTCACTGTCCTCCTGTCCTCTTCCTGCTCTCACAGTCCTCCTTCTGTCCTCCTCCTGCTCTCACTGTCCTCCTCTTGCTCTCACTGTCCTCCTCCTGCTCTCACTGTCCTCCTCCTGTCCTCCTTCTGCTCTCACTGTCCTCCTCCTGCTCTCACTGTCCTCCTCCTGCTCTCACTGTCCTCCTCCTCCTGCTCTCACTGTCCTCCTCCTGCTCTCACTGTCCTCCTCCTGTCCTCCTCCTGTCCTCCTCCTGCTCTCAATGTCCTCCTCCTGCTCTCACCGTCCTCCTCCTGCTCTCACTGTCCTCCTCCTGCTCTTACTGTCCTCCTCCTGCTCTCACTGTCCTCCTCCTGCTCTCACTGTCCTCCTCCTGCTCTCACTGTCCTCCTCCTGCTCTCACTGTCCTCCTCCTGTCCTCCTCTTGTCCTCCACCTGATCTCACTGTCCTCCTCCTGTCCTCCTCCTGCTCTCACTGTCCTCCTCCTGCTCTCACTGTCCTCCTCCTGTCCTCCTCCTGCTCTCACTGTCCTCCTCCTGTCCTCCTCCTGCTCTCACTGTCCTCCTCCTGTCCTCCTCCTGCTCTCACTGTCCTCCTCCTGCTCTCACTGTCCTCCTCCTGCTCTCACTGTCCTCCTCCTGCTCACACTGTCCTCCTCCTGTCCTCCTCCTGATCTCACTGTCCTCCTCCTATCCTCCTCCTGCTCTCACTGTCCTCCTCCTGCTCTCACTGTCCTCCTCCTGCTCTCACTGTCCTCCTCCTGCTCTCACTGTCCTCCTCCTGTCCTCCTCCTGCTCTCACTGTCCTCCTCCTGCTCTCACTGTCCTCCTCCTGTCCTCCTCCTGCTCTCACTGTCCTCCTCCTGCTCTCACTGTCCTCCTCCTGCTCTCACCGTCCTCCTCCTGTCCTCCTCCTGCTATCACTGTCCTCCTCCTGCTCTCACTGTCCTCCTCCTGTCCTCCTCCTGCTCTCACTGTCCTCCTCCTATCCTCCTCCTGCTCTCACTGTCCTCCTCCAGCTCTCACTGTCCTCCTCCTGCTCTCACTGTCCTCCTCCTGGTCTCACTGTCCTCCTCCTGCTCTCACTGTCCTCCTCCTGCTCTCACTGTCCTCCTCCTGTCCTCCTCCTGGACTCACTGTTCTCCTCCTGCTCTCACTGTTCTCCTCCTGCTCTCACTGTCCTCCTCCTGCTCTCACTGTCCTAATCCTGCTCTCACTGTCCTCCTCCTGGACTCACCAGTCCTCCTCCTGTCCTCCTCCTGCTCTCACTGTCCTCCTCCTGCTCTCACTGTCCTCCTCCTGCTCTCACTGTCCTCCTCCTGTCCTCCTCCTGCTCTCACTGTCCTCCTCCTGTCCTCCTCCTGTCCTCCCCCTGCTCTCACTGTCCTCCTTCTGCTCTCACTGTCCTCCTCCTGTCCTCCTCCTGTCCTCCTCCTGTCCTCCTCCTGCTCTCACTGTCCTCCTCCTGCTCTCACTGTCCTCCTCCTGCTCTCACTGTCCTCCTCCTGTCCTCCTCCTGCTCTCACTGTCCTCCTCCTGTCCTCCTCCTGTCCTCCCCCTGCTCTCACTGTCCTCCTCCTGCTCTCACTGTCCACCTCCTGTCCTCCTCCTGCTCTCACTGTCCTCCTCCTGCTCTCACTGTCCTCCTCCTGCTCTCACTGTCCTCCTCCTGTCCTCCTCCTGCTCTCACTGTCCTCCTCCTGCTCTCACTGTCCTCCTCCTGCTCTCACTGTCCTCCTCCTGCTCTCACTGTCCTCCTCCTGTCCTCCTCCTGCTCTCACTGTCCTCCTCCTGTCCTCATCCTGTCCTCCCCCTGCTCTCACTGTCCTCCTCCTTCTCTCACTGTCCTCCTCCTGCTCTCACTGTCCTCCTGCTCTCACTGTCCTCCTCCTGCTCTCATTGTCCTCCTCCTGTCTTCCTCCTGCTCTCACTGTCCTCCCCCTGCTCTCACTGTCCTCCTCCTGTCCTCCTCCTGCTCTCACTGTCCCCCTCCTGCTCTCCTCCTGTCCTCCTCCTGCTCTCACTGTCCTCCTCCTGTCCTCCTCCTGCTCTCACTGTCCTCCTCCTGCTCTCACTGTCCTTCTCCTGCTCTCACTGTCCTCCTCCTGCTCTCACTGTCCTCCTCCTGCTCTCACTGTCCTCCTCCTGTCCTCCTCCTGCTCTCACTGTCCTCCTCCTGCTCTCCTCCTGTCCTCCTCCTGCTCTCACTGTCCTCCTCCTGCTCTCACTGTCCTCCTCCTGCTCTCACTGTCCTCCTCCTGTCCTCCTCCTGCTCTCCTCCTGTCCTCCTCCTGCTCTCACTGTCCTCCTCCTGCTCTCACTGTCCTCCTCCTGCTCTCACTGTCCACCTCCTGCTCTCACTGTCCTCCTCCTGCTCTCACTGTCCTCCTCCTGTCCTCCTCCTGCTCTCACTGTCCTCCTCCTGCTCTCACTGTCCTCCTCCTGCTCTCACTGTCCTCCTCCTGTCCTCCTCCTGTCCTCCTGCTCTCACTGTCCTCCTCCTGCTCTCACTGTCCTCCTCCTGCTCTCACTGTCCTCCTCCTGCTTTCACTGTCCTCCTCCTGCTCTCACTGTCCTCCTCCTGCTCTCACTGTCCTCCTCCTGCTCTCACTGTCCTCCTCCTGCTCTCACTGTCCTCCTCCTGTCCTCCTCCTGCTCTCACTGTCCTTCTCCTGCTCTCACTGTCCTCCTCCTGCTCTCACTGTCCTCCTCCTGCTCTCCTCCTGTCCTCCTCCTGCTCTCACTGTCCTCCTCCTGCTCTCACTGTCCTCCTCCTGCTCTCACTGTCCTCCTCCTGCTCTCACTGTCCTCCTCCTGTCCTCCTCCTGCTCTCACTGTCCTCCTCCTGCTCTCACTGTCCTCCTCCTGCTCTCACTGTCCTCCTCCTGTCCTCCTCCTGTCCTCCTGCTCTCACTATCCTCCTCCTGCTCTCACTGTCCTCCTCCTGCTCTCACTGTCCTCCTCCTACTTTCACTGTCCTCCTCCTGCTCTCACTGTCCTCCTCCTGCTCTCACTGTCCTCCTCCTGCTCTCACTGTCCTCCTCCTGTCCTCCTCCTGCTCTCACTGTCCTCCTCCTGCTCTCACTGTCCTCCTCCTGCTCTCACTGTCCTCCTCCTGTCCTCCTCCTGCTCTCACTGTCCTCCTCCTGCTCTCACTGTCCTCCTCCTGCTCTCACTGTTCTCCTCCTGCTCTCACTGTCCTCCTCCTGCTCTCACTGTCCTCCTCCTGCTCTCACTGTCCTCCTCCTGTCCTCCTCCTGCTCTTACTGTCCTCCTCCTGCTCTCACTGTCCTCCTCCTGCTCTCACTGTCCTCCTCCTGCTTTCACTGTCCTCCTCCTGCTCTCACTGTCCTCCTCCTGCTCTCACTGTCCTCCTCCTGCTCTCACTGTCCTCCTCCTGTCCTCCTCCTGCTCTCACTGTCCTTCTCCTGCTCTCACTGTCCTCCTCCTGCTCTCACTGTCCTCCTCCTGCTCTCCTCCTGTCCTCCTCCTGCTCTCACTGTCCTCCTCCTGCTCTCACTGTCCTCCTCCTGCTCTCACTGTCCTCCTCCTGTCCTCCTCCTGCTCTCACTGTCCTCCTCCTGCTCTCCTCCTGTCCTCCTCCTGCTCTCACTGTCCTCCTCCTGCTCTCACTATCCTCCTCCTGCTCTCACTGTCCTCCTCCTGCTCTCCTCCTGTCCTCCTCCTGCTCTCACTGTCCTCCTCCTGCTCTCACTGTCCTCCTCCTGCTCTCACTGTCCTCCTCCTGTCCTCCTCCTGCTCTCACTGTCCTCCTCCTGCTCTCACTGTCCTCCTCCTGTCCTCCTCCTGTCCTCCTGCTCTCACTATCCTCCTCCTGCTCTCACTGTCCTCCTCCTGCTCTCACTGTCCTCCTCCTACTTTCACTGTCCTCCTCCTGCTCTCACTGTCCTCCTCCTGCTCTCACTGTCCTCCTCCTGCTCTCACTGTCCACCTCCTGTCCTCCTCCTGCTCTCACTGTCCTCCTCCTGCTCTCACTGTCCTCCTCCTGCTCTCACTGTCCTCCTCCTGTCCTCCTCCTGCTCTCACTGTCCTCCTCCTGCTCTCACTGTCCTCCTCCTGCTCTCACTGTCCTCCTCCTGTCCTCCTCCTGGACTCACCAGTCCTGCTCCTCGATCCAGAGGCTCAGACAGCGGCGGATATCGAAGGGGAACTTGCGCACGTACAGACGGACCACACGGCTCTTCAAGTCCGGCTCTAACGTCAGGAGCGACCTCCACTGCGCCATGGCCTGACCCCGGAGGAGACTTGAAATCCCGGCAGCAAAAAGTAGAGAGAAAAGTACAAAACACGCTTGAATTCACTCAAAGTGTCTGGAATGTGACCAGAATAACAGAGATATGAGAGGACTTCATGACAGTGGGCAGTGACTTACAGGTAATACACGCCCACATGTACCACGTGATTCTCTGTAAACGCAATGAAAAGTAGTCAAGCTGAGTTCAGTGACGTGAGCTGTTTCCTGTTTACACAACACGAGCCTATCAAAGTAAAAGATTCAGTTTGAGTCATCTGGACACTGGAATACAAGCCTGGACTTTGTACTTAGAGGCAGCAGAACATGCAGCAGAGCTATTATTACAAGCTTTACTGTTGTGTCAGTGCGTGGTAAAACCTAAAGTTATATTAACTTTAGAGGAATTAGATTTTGTGCTGAGTTAGCTGCTTTGTGATATAGATCATTATTTTATTATTCATTGTTTTGTGTTGCACCTTAAGCTCAGACAATGGTAATAAACCTTTTCTGATTCTGTTCTTAGTGGATTTGTTATTTACCAAAATACTTTTGAAAATAGTTGTCATATGCTGCCATCTACTGGCTCATTGTGGTACAGCAGTGAGGACAAACCTGAAAGACCAGCTGTAGTTTTAATGCACTGTCCAGAGAGTGACTGCTTTAAATGTATTAAATATGCACTACGTCACTTTTCTAGCGGGAGCTCTGTCACCTGCTTGTCTCCATGGAGATGTTTTTGCTTTGGCTTCAAAGTCTAACTGCATTAAATAAACGTTTCATGCATTTATTTGATTACAGCTGTTTTTCTTGCTGAACAATGTCTTGGTTTGGTGGAGTCACTTGTTTTTCTCAAAGGGGAAACAGAAAGATTTAATGGAGATGAAGATGATCAAACCCACAACCAGAAATGTTACATAGTGCACCTTTAAACATTCTGTTCAAAACATGTCTTTATTACACATTTAACATTTTTACAGATAAATTAACAACTAAATTACCAAAAGAATCTCCAAAAAACACACCCACTGCTGCTTAAACTTGCACCAGAACTGGGTAAAACTGAGCTCAAAGAGTTTAAAACTGTCAACTGTAGAGTCCAAAACATCTTTCTGAAACACTTGTAAATTAGAGTTGTAATATAAATGCTGGGTCCAGGAGACATCACAACATTATAAAGAGCTCCAGGTTAATATTGGTGGAAGACAAGTGAGAAATCTATGGTATATTTGACTTTTTACTGTCAAAATGCAGATGTTTGACCTGATTTATGGATCATATTTCTGTGATTACAGAGATATGATCCTTTAGACTTTGGAGCTGTTTTATTTATCTTTTGTAATGTTTTACTTGTGCCCAGTGATTATGTGTCTCTGACTTTAAACTGTTGAGTCTCATTTTAAACTCTAATAAAACATGCTTGTGTCTTTAAAGGTTTGCTGCTTGATGCTTCCTGGTTCCTCCTCAGATCTGCACAGACCTGTGGTGCAAGCCTGGCTCCTCCCACAGCTCTCACTCACTCTAAGTTTCATTTGTGTCAAAGTCTAACTCGCACTCGCTCTGATCCAGGAGAGATGGCACAGAAAGCAGTCAACCAAGAAGCCTTCTTCTGTCCCGTGTGTTTGGATCTACTGAAGGATCCGGTGACTATTCCCTGTGGACACAGCTACTGCAGGACCTGTGTCCAACACCACTGGGACCAAGAGGACGAGAAGCAGCTCTACAGCTGTCCCGAGTGTCGCCAGAGCTTCAGCCCCAGGCCTGTCCTCATCAAACACATCATGTTAGCAGGTGTAGTAGAATAGCTGAAGAAGACTGGACTCACAGCGCCCCCTGCTGACCGCTGCTATGCCGGACCTCAGGATGTGTCCTGTGATGTGTGCACTGGGAGGAAGATGAAAGCTGTCCAGTCCTGTCTGCAGTGTGTGGCTTCATACTGTGAGAGCCACCTCCAGCCTCATTATGATGCTGCAGTGTTACAGAAACACCAGCTGGTGGCGCCGTCCCACAAGCTCCAGGAAAACATCTGTTCTCAACACAACAAAGTGATGAAGATGTTCTGCTGCAGCGACCAGCAGAGCATCTGTTACCTCTGTGTGGACCAGCACCGGGGCCACGACATAGTGTCCTCTGCCTCAGAGAGGGCCCAGAAACAGGCAGAGCTGCCGGCCAGGAGGGCCCTGCTGCTCCAGAGCCTCCAGGACAAAGAGACAGACCTGAAGAGGCTCAAACAGGAGGCCCAGGACATCAGCCGCTCTGCCCAGACAGCAGTGCAGCACAGCAGGGACAGCTTCAGAGAGATGGTCCTTCTCCTGGAGAAAAGAGGCTCTGAAGTGGAGCAGCAGATCCTCTCCCAGGAGCAGACCCAACTGAGCCAAGTCCAAGAGCTCCAGGACCAACTGCAGCAGGACGTGACTGAGCTGAAGAGGAGCATCTCTGAGCTGGACACACTGTCCCTCACTCCGGATCATAACCAGTTTCTACAGCTCTACGCTTCACTGTCCACAGACACACAGAGCACAGAGCCAGCCAGGATTCAGACCGGGCCCCGGAGCGACTTTGAGGAAGTGACCAGAGCTGTGTCAGAGCTCAAGGATAAACTCCAGCTCACTGTCTCCAGCTGAACCCGGCTCCAGAGAGGACTTCTTACAATATTATACTGAAATCACTCTGGACCCAAACACAGCTCAGACCAGACTGTCTCTGTCTGATGGAAACAGAAGAGTAACAGTTATGAGAGAAGACCAGAGTTATCCTGATCATACAGACAGATTCAGTCACTATCCTCAGGTCCTGAGCAGAGAGAGTCTGAGGGGCCGATGTTACTGCGAGGTGGAGTGGAGCGGGGAGTGGGCTGATATCGCTGTCGCAGATAGAAATATTCAGAGAAAAGGAGGCGATAGTAAATGTGGATTTGGACTCAATGATAAATCCTGGGCCTTAAACTGTGACAAAACCCGTCCTTCATTTATATTTAACTCAGTCGAGTCCCAGGTCTCAGGTCCGGTCTCGTCCAGAATCGGGGTTTACCTGGACCACAGTGCAGGGGTTTTGGAGTTTTACAGCGTCTCTGAGAGTTCCATGAGCCTCCTCCACAGAGAACAGACCACTTTCACTCAGCCTCTCTGCACTGGAGTCAGGATTTATCATACTGGAGCCACTGTACATTTCCCTAAACTCAAATAACAGCTTTGTTCTCCACAGTTTAGGACCAAATCAGTGCCTTTCATTTTTAACAAATGATTTAAAGCTTTAAAAGACTCTTTGTGAGAGTTGCCCGAAAAAATAAATATTGACTAAAAATTATTATAAAAACAGGATAAAACAGGAACAATATTGAACATTTCCTGAATAATCTTAATGAAAAGACTGTTTTTGACGATCATGGTATAAAAATCAAGTTTGAAATTATAGTATTTATTGAAATACTTTAGAATAAAAATCATAACAGAAACATGACTTATTAAAACAATTGACACATTTTGAGTTAGAATGTGGTACGACCTTTTGTTGAACTCACCTGCAACAAAACACTGTCATTTAAACTATTAGTGTAAAAACAAACTCATATTCTCTGGATCAGACTCTGTTTTCAACTAACTTTTTATCAATTCAAATGTTATTCCTGGTGTAATGTAACTATAACTCTTATGTATAACTCTTTGCTCTGTCATAATGTAAAAAGTGATGTTATTATCAAAAACTACTCCAATTATACTATTTTTGTTCTGTTTCTCTCCATCGATTTTTTCTGTTGAGTTTGTTATTTAACATCATTGTAAAACGTTGAAATCAGCAGTAAATTCATAAATCCATCTGTTTTTATGTCTTTTTTCAGTCCCAAAAATCTAAAATACATCACACAAAATTGTAACATGAGAAAACAATAAAACATTTGTTTGTTTTTTAATGGGGAAATTGCAGTATTGTAACAGAAAAGTACAAGAACAGCAGCATAAAAATGTATATAAGTCAAATAAAATCAATTTGAGATAATTCATGATTAACATCAATAAGAGCTAAATTAAAGCTTCATTGTGTAATGTTTTTGCTTGTCACCATAGAGATGTTATTGATTTACTTGGAGCAATAAACACACTATGTCATTAAACCTCTTTCATGTGTTTCTCTGACCCGGATTCTTCCCAGAATGTTTGATTTGGTGGAAATAAAAGGGTCAGAGCTTTATTTTTATATTTAACTTCTCCAGCAGCTCGATCGTTTCCTTTTATTGTACAAATAAATAAAGTTAAGAAAAGGAATGCTTGTAATAATTCAACTAAATAAAGGTGTTATCATTATTTGACAAATCCTAATTATTGTGTGATTTACATGGATTTTGACCCTCGTTTACCGTTTGGTTGCTAGGTAACAGTTGTGGAACGATCACATTTGCTGCTCATGTCAAACCAGGAAGTGACGATTAAAACAAAATTGTCAAACTTGGGGAGAAAATCTGCAGAATTCTCAGTAAAATGTTAAATACAATCACGTTGCCTGTGTTTTGTTGGAATGTGCAGTAGTCTGACCTGTCACTCAAAGCACTCAAAGTACACGGCCTCAGTTGTCACGGTAACCCTCCAGGCCGACCTGCTCCTCTGCCCAATCCTTGGCCAAACGTTGCCTCTTGTTCTTCTCCTCCATCAGAATGGCTGCTAACACGGTTACCAACACCGTTCCCGTTAAAATTAGCACCGTTACCGTTTCTGCGATGCAAAGTTCATGTGCTACTTCCACAATCAGACTTCCCTTTAACTCCGCCGGATCGCTGCATCTCAGTTCATGATAATCGTCCAAAAACAACCTGTGAATGTCGTCCAACTTTCGGAAAACCCTTTGTAAGTCGCAGTGGCAATGCCACGGGTTCCCCTCCAGCAAAACATGGGCGTTCGATGCACAGATGCTCAGCAGCGTCTTAAATTGCAGGCCGGAGAGTTTGTTGTACGACAGATCGAGCAGGACAACGTTGCAAAGCCACGTAAAGACCCCGACTTGGATTGAGGCGATCTTGTTCCGACTTAGTTGGAGCATTTCAAGGGAACGCAGAGTGGAAAACGTTCCCAATTCCAAGGTCGTAATGTCGTTTTTGTTCAAATACAAGTGCCTCAAACATGGGCGGGGCCAGGCCCTGGCTTTGGGGCTTGAGCCCTGGATCTTTGTCCAAAAGCCCCAGATGTTTTAATATTTTAAAAATGCATCGTCACATCACTAATTAGCCCTTTGCGAGCAGAAGTGAGATATTCTGAATACATTCATTTCCCTTTCCATAACCGTCCACCACTTCAGGTGTGACACTCTCGTCCTCGTCCACGTCCTCTGTCACAGACTTTCCGAGCAGCTGGAAAATGTCCTCTGCAGCTCCGCCCTTCGGCTCCGCCCCTTTCACCGTCAACATGTCCAGACTCAGGACAGTTCCTTTGGGGATCTTTCCTTTGGCTACCACTGATTTTCCAAGCTGTAAAAAATGAAGGTAGATCCTGACATATCTTAGAAGACATTTTCATGCAGATGTTTGTATAGATTTGAGTCGTATTTGAACCTTGTCATGGCACGTCTTCTCGCACGCTAACATCAGCTCGATGCCACTGCCAAATGCTCTCTCCACCAAACGGATGGAACGCACCAACTCAGCCAGCTCAGTGGGAAGTCAAGACGCTTCATGGTCATTACCCTTCCATGTCCAAAGTCACGTGTCGCTCCACAATCTTTGCCCCTAAAGCCACAGCTGCCACTGAAATACTAATGCCGGTCTCGTGGCCGGAGTAACCGATGGGTATATCTGGAAACTCTTTCTGGTATTCCTGTAGATTACACACTGTAAGTACTTTAACATAAGAGAAGTAAAGACAAAGTGTGGAACTAAAAATGTTGCTGCCTCGTGCTTGAATTGAACAGTGTGGCCTCAATACAAATGCTGTGTTACTGTAATGACTCTGAGGTTGACATCCTCGGCGTCCAGAGGATAGACACTGGTGCACTGCAGAATGCCAAAGTTCTGCTTGTACTTCTTCACAGTCTGATATACGCGCCGCATTGTCTCCATGGACTGCATCCCACTGGACACCACCATCGGACGTCCTGACATCAACACAGCATTAGAATGTATTACTTCAGTTACAATCCCAGAACACATCATTACAATACAAACTAGTGTCACAAATACTCACATTTCAAACAAGCTCAATATTGATTGCAATACAACAATATAACAACAAAAGTCAATTGTAGAAAAAGATTCAGTCGTAGTTATCTTGACATTGTTTTAAAAAGACAAACAAAAAGAGATGTTTCTACTCTACAGTCACATCGCACGTCATCACAGATCTACACGTTTAGAGCGACCAAAACAGGAAGAGCAGCACAAAGTTTGTGAGCCTAATATGCTCCATTTACATGATACAAGTTTCCCTTTGAACTACGAATTTAAGAGAACAAGTGTTACATCGTTAACCTTAACATAGACACATTTATTCATTTAGGAAACAGTCTTCAATTTGTATTTATTTTTAAATACAAATAAACAATTTCACATGATTTGAAATACTTTATATTTGGCAAGTTCTTTAAATGTCATGATATTTAATTTGACACATTTTGATGGACCTATATGCCTGATTTGATTCATCAGGCATAGGCCTAATTTCTGTAGTGAAACTATATCATGATTAAGGTCTTGAAAGTAGAACCCCACAGCTCAACACAATAGCTCATGTATGGAAGTATCAAGGAAAAGTACATTATAAATAATACATCTTTAGTTTTGTTTGTGATTTTGTTTGAAGCATCTCACCCGTTTGTGCAGTTTTCTCCAGATGAGGGAAATTGTTTGCATCAAGTGAGGCCACTTTGATGAAAGGCACATGGAGTTCATGGAGAAACTCTCCTGCCATCTACAAAACAAGCAACACGTCTGTTCCACAAGCTAACCAGCTCCTTCATTTGTATTATGAAGCTAAAGTCTCTCTCACCTCATCCATCCCTGACGCAGTCAAGAAGATTCACACCTCTTTGGCATATTTCTGACACTCCTTGTATTGCTGGTGACTGAACTCTAGGTGGCGCTTGTGCTCTCCGTAAGTTTTGCCCCATGAATGTTTGGAGGTGTAAGGGCTCCAGGGCCTTATGTTGAACTTGTACTCCAGCTCACTCTTCTGAAATGTGGCACAGTCAGCTCCGCAGTCCTGGACAAATCCAAGCATATTTATGAATGAAAGTGAAGGCAAATCTAAATATGTTAACCATTACTATATTGTATAATCAACTATATTCATTTGACAAAACTGTTTTACAAAACTGTATTAAAAGTACAACCAACTATATTCATTTTAGACTGTGACACTTGGGTTAACTCCTGATACGCACAACACATAGTCCATTGTCCCATTTGAGACACTCACTGCTCCTTTTGAGACATTCTCTGATAAGGACGGACACCTTCAGCAGCTGCAAACATCAAGGCCACAGACGTGCCAAAGAGCTCATGGAAGAAGACTGGAAGGAGGCGTCAACCGTCATGTTTTGCCTAATATCTGAATGTTATAAATATAACGCAGAGCAGGGATTTCGGCGCGTCCGGACCACGCCCGAGTGAGTCGCCGGTCATATTTGCATAGGGACAGATTTGGTAAACTATCTGTATTATTCTTGTAAATGGTAGAGATTAAACATCTGATTGATTTTAACTTCTGTTTCTTGTCCCTCTTTCATAAACGAGCACGGCAACAAAAGACACCGTCAATTATGATGAATGTCTGACTTGCATTCACGCATTAACTAGGCTATAGCCAGCAATATTACTGGAGAGCTGACATTCTCCATTTGGCAAAAGAGTGGAGCGTGTAGGGAAAAAGGGCCGCAGACAATCTAGAAATGCTCCAGAGTTGGGCCATAAGGGTCTTCACTGTTCCTTTGTATCGATTCCCTCGATCACAAGTCACTCATTGATGTAGATGCTTCAGATGCCATAAATATCGGCAGGTGCTCAGTCAACTTCAACTTCTAGTGTGAAATGTAAGACTTTTAACACCTTTTTAAGACCTTAGCCCGAAAAATAAGACCAAAACAATATTGTTTTAAATGAAAATATATTGAAATGATACATTTTCTAGGCCTGCTATCTGCTATCTAAGCACCAGGTAAAACAATCTTAGCTCATTTATTGAATGAAATACATGAAAATATAGGGTTTTTATGGAGACCTTCTTTTTTTTTCATTTTCTAAAATATGCATCCTAATTTACTCTTACAATAACGTCTAATCTGGAGGTCTCTTTCAAGTACAGGTGAGTTGGTGTCACGTTGGACAGCGGTAGCTTCCTCTGAGTGTGCCCCGCCCGCAGGAGCACGGTGCGGGAGCTGCGCTCTGAAGGGCCACGCTCAGGTCCCTCCTTCACGGCACTCATCAGTCGTGACTCCAGCACTTTGTATGAGACGGGCCTTAGCGCACAGACACAACAACTTTTGCTACAAAGGCTATCGCCTGTTATAAGTTTTTGTAGCTTTTAAAACGGGCAGCGATGCTTATATATTGTGCCACATTTGTTGGATTTGCATTACTGCGCAGTGAGCTCACCCGTCAGTCACTATATTCATTTTATTTTGTCCACATTTGATAAAAGGAAACTCCAAGCCTTGAAATCATTATTTTTACGTCCCTGTCATCATGACAGGTACCGATTTTGGTACCTGTCATGGCTAATTCTGAATCGGTCACAAGGAAAGGAAAACAGAATAACATAATTAATGAAAAATGAACTTTTATTAACATGTCTCTTTATCATTTACAGGCTGAGAAATAGATTTTCAAAGTTAGGGGCCAGGGAGGCCCCCTACCTAAAAAAGTTAGGGGCCCCACAAGCACGCGCGGCATCGCGGCATCATAAGAACAAGATAAATGTGTTGTTTTAAACCTGGTTATTAGCATGTAAAACAATTTAAAGTACTTTTATCTGTTATTTGATATGAAGAGCACAAATACTGAACCATATAAACCAGAGATCATGATCTTTAAAACTGTTTAATTTAATATAATAATGTTTCTTAGATACAAAATAAATACTGTTTACAGCATTTGACACAAGGAGATCTTGTGGAATATATAAAATCACAGCCTACAAAATAAACTACTAACATATAAACATTGGCCCGATGCTAACAACTCCAAAGGGGGCGGGGCCCTTGGGGCCCTTGATACTTCCACATTGACATTGTCCCTAATGTGCAAAATTACAGCTTTTGTTGCAAACAACTTTAAAAAGACTGAATTGTGAACTGAGGAGAGATTGACGCCGCCAACCTCGATATCACTTGTGGCGCAAAATTAGATCGGGCATTTCCGGGTACAACCGAACACAACCGAACGCAGCGGCCAATCAGATGCCCGCTTTCATCGACATTAGATCACGGACACCGCTCGGCCAATGAGAAGCGAGAAGACTGCGAAGTGGCATGTCTGTCAAAACGAAACTTAAGCGATGTTGATGCGCGCGCACGTGCGGAGCTCCGCTGCTTCCTCCTGTAGAACTACAGCAATAATATGTCATGATGTCCGGAGCATTGAGTTTGGAGTCGGTCAAAACTGATTTTTGCGCCGGTCATTGACCGTGTCCGGCCCGTTATTTCGAGGCTTGAAACTCTCAAACTGATATGTTTGACTTAAACAAAGCTGTAACTGTAAAATCAATAGGACTTTGATATGGATTCTGCTTGGATTTCTTTGCTTTATTACAAGTCCCTAAAACTCATTTGTGGTAACTTTACCTTAAGCTTTTAAAAAAGAATTTTCAAACCCCAACAAATGCTAATTTTAGTGTCAATCAGCCGATCCCTCCAGAAACCAGCTAAACTCGTTCATATATTTAACCAAGAAAACCAAGGTGGAATTTAAAATCTGAATTCTTCAGTCTAAAGCTACTTTTACTTATCGTGAGCGTAAAACAGACACAGCGTCACAGAAGTTCCAGCCTATTGTTGTTTATGCTCCAAAGTCTTCAGGAACAGCTTGGGCTGTAATCGGGGGTTATTTTTTCAGGCGTTTGAGGAAAAATAGGCATAAGGGGTAAAAACCTGCCCGTTCATAAGTGACTGCTTCCTCCGCTCATGCCAAACAGAAGAAATGTCTTGTTAGACCTCAAAGTTTGGAGGCTCCATAGACTGTAGAATGAGTTCCTTCTACAATCTACTATCAAAGGAGGCCGAGGCGACCCATACGGGACTGACCGCCACCGGGGCTCCTGGTTCTGGGCTGACCTCAGCGTCCCCAGGCTCACCACTGAAAACACTGCTGTCCTGCGCTGTGGCTCCAGGTGCACCGGACTCTTCTTATTTAATAACCTGAACATCTCCCACACAAACATGCACATTCGTTATTGAATTTAGACAAATCTGCGCGGAAAGCAAGATCAAATGAGGTGCTTCACAAGAACTGGGAGGGGCCACGTTATAAGCCACAAATACAGGCAGGTGCACCAAAGTGAGACTGCTCCTACTGGAGTATAAAGCAGAACTACTAGCAGAACATTAGACCGCTTTTAAGTCTGGCCCCAGAGCTATGGGTTTGTTCTTCTTCTCTGGAATGTTTGAAGGAAAATCTTTGGAAGACAAAAAGATGATTTTTAACCATTGAACACAATATTACCTTTGCCATTTTCATCATCTTCTTCACTATTTCAATGTCTCCTTGGTGATTTTGTCCAATCTCTGCAATAATAAATCATCCTCCCCGGACACAACTCAAACTTTAAAGGCATTTTGTCTTAATTGTGCGAGTTCAAGAGACAAACAAACTGTTCTATATCAATAAGGCACAGAATGTGAAGGAGAACTATGTTCCTGATTCCACTGAATATAAGCAGGTTCATGTTTAGCTGCGCCTCCTCTGGATGATTGCCCAGAGTTGGTGTCCAATGAGAGAGTAGAAAACACGCCCAGCAGTCTCGTGCAGACTCATAAGGTTAAACGGAAAGTGCAAAGTCAGGTAGACAAAAAGAATAAAAGGATTGTTTGAAGCATGTTATTTTTGATCATCAATTATTTGTTGAATCAACAACAACTTGAGTTGAGCATCAAGCGACTTCAATGACATTGTCTCATTATTTTCCCCACTAAATAAGCATTTCAAGTACTATGACAAGTTAGACCACACATGACATTAAAATAGAGTTGTGAACAGGAATATTGACCTGAACATTTACACCAAGATGTACAATTTCTTGAAAAAGTAACTGTAACTAAATGCCACCTCTGCTGTTCTGTTCAACGTGTTGTGGAGGAGGAGCTCTCTCAGAAGGCAAAAAGGCCATGGTCTGTCTTTACACATTACTATATGTAACTGCACTAAAACCACATCATATTGGCCCCAATGAACCCCTCCCTTTCTTTTGGGGCTGAGCCCCGGATGTTTAGAATGTCTGGCTCCGCCTCTGGACCAACTCGGGGTCGTACAGAAAGGTCGGAGGTCAGAGATGCTGCTGCAGAATACATTTTTATTTTCATTGAGGTTTTGGCCAAAAAAACATCGGAAAATCCACTAAAACAGGAAAAATGAAAACATGTTTTTTTTTAGAATCTCCGTTTTTGACGTCGGCAAAACAACGTATTAAAAAACTCTGGCCTTAGGTAAAACTGGCAACTCTAAATTGGCCCCATGGACAGGTGTTGAAAATGAGCATATTCTGCTATAACACTGAAAACATTGCATCTGGTTCGTCCAATGTTATGTCCATAATAAATAAAGTACCACAGCGCTTGCTCGTGCCGCAGCACTTCTCGCTCGTGCCGCCCACGGCGCCCGCACGGTTTGTCCCACCTCCATCCTTCAACCTCAGCCCAGCGAGAACACTGGCTTCATATGACTCTTCTCCCAACTCACTTTTGAACATGTGTGATTCATTCTATTCACTTTATAAATATCGTCTCTTTTTACCGGATGTATGAGTCGACCCACACGTTTGAAACCAATAAATAAAACCATGTTTCCGTCATGTGAGTAACGTGTGATCGGGCTCAGACCGTGTCTCCAGACGCTCCAGGTCGATGTGGACTGGATTTCCGATGCAGGACATTTGCTGTTTGCGTTTCCACTCGGGAAGCTCCACGGAAACCAACGACTCGACGCCGAGCGAGGCGAGTTTCACCGACTTCACGATCCGGGACATCACCTGCTGCAAAGTGGGAAAAAACCACATGAATGATACGTCTGCGTGAATGACAGCCAAGCAATCGGATTCACTCTCTCTCTGTGCACCTGCTTTTTTGTTCTGATGCTGTTGGCCTGGTTTAAACACTTCTCTTGCATTTGAGCGCTCGCCGGTCCATTCATCTGTGCAACTGACACATCAAATCATTCAAACACGTATGAACGACAACAGCAAAAAGAGAAAAACCCTGTGCGCGGCGTCGCTTTTTCCCTGTACCTCCGCTTTCCCACGACTTGTATATCGACTCCACCTTCTCCAGCGCTTTGATTTCCTCTTCAATCTCCTGCATTACAATACAATAAGTCCAAAAGTACATTATACGGTATAAGAGCTGCATTTTTGTTAGAATTTACCCGAATCTGGTTTTCCAACTGGCTCGCCTCGTCGTCCACGCCCGCGTCGTCGGGTTGTCTCACCTGGACGACGGAGGCCGACTCCAAGAGCAGCTTCTCTTCTTGTAAACATTCAGACAGTTTGACCGCCATGTCCTGGGGGAAGTGCTCCAACTGTGTCTGGAGACGTTCCAACACAGTCCAATGCAAAGGGTGAAGGATGCGTCGAAACGTGCACGAAGGCAATAGAAGATTAGAACACATTTAACATTATAAAGAGTATTGAGTTACCTAGTGTATAATCCGACACCAAAAGAGCTATGAAATAAGACGTGTAATCTTTCAAATGAGGGTGTGAAGTCACGTCTCTGCAGCTTTTGTATGTAAAAAGTGAGCTAAACGAGCTAAGCTCCCAACCCTGTGAAGATTGCCGAATGTCGAGTAAACAAACTCACTTCACCGATCGGTTCATGACACAAACTTGAGCTCTATGTTATTAAAATACTTCCTGTATTTCGAACTAACGTCTAGTCATTGGAAACGTGAACAGAGCCTGAGCTACAAACACAGACTTGTCTCTAAAAGGTAGTTTTCAAGTCCGTTTGTAGAGACTTGGCGCTGCAGTTGCTTGGCTTCTCCTCTGCACATGCTCAGTCGGGGCACAATCTTCAAACATCCAAGATTCAGACGCAGGTTTCTTCAGCTTAGTTTGAGGCTGTGTGGTCCTCAGAGCATGTGCAGAGCTCTAAAAGCTCATGTTAGAGGGCGGAGCACGAACCGGCCTCTGAACACGGCCACAGACTGAGCCGCGGCGGGAGAAGAAGAACCAAGCTTCCCGCAGTACTGCTCAGCGACCCGTAGAGGCCGCTAAAAGACACCGTGACTTCATTTTGAGCTACAGCGGCAGAAGTGAGGGGGAAACGGGCTGATTTGGACTGTATTTCGTAACAATTTAAATAATGGTTGTGACACACGGGACATTTTTGATTTTATTGGTCGATCACTGCTTGAGCCACAATGGTTTTTCACAATAATAGCACATTAGTCAACTGTAAAAAGTGATTGTTGTGAGCTGTAAAATTAATATAAGTTTGTGGAGCTATTTTCTTTTTGGCAAACAATAATATGGCTCAACATTTGTGCTTTATAAGTTCCAATATTTCTTCCTATATTTCCTTGAAAATATCAAAATGTTCAAGAAAATAAAACAAAACTAAGTGATATTATAGTAAGGCTACCCCAAATAAATTGTCTGTTTGCTATAACCTGAGTGAACATTTTTCAAGTGGCTCGGACGGTAGGCAAATTCTTATTTTCTTTACTTTGAAGGCCAAAAAAAATATCCAAATTTGGTCATTTTTTGAGTCGGAGTGACCACCAGGGGTCAGGCTTCAACAGTCAATGACGTCTCTCTCAACCCGATCAGGAGACTAAATCTCACGATTTTAAGATATGTCAATCGACCTTTTGTACACCGCTATCTTTTATTTTGGTAGCTAAGGCGAGCGGGGGGAACATGTGGGGGACACGGGCGCCGCCATGTTTGTTGTGATGACGCTGCTGGGCGTGTTTCAATCCCAGAATGCATAAGTCAAATTTCACACCATGACAGAGAAACACATGTCCTATGCAGAGTCCAGTGGCGCCGACAGAGGCAAACCTACTTGTCCTACGCAACGCTCTGTTTTGTGACAGACGCATGTGGAGGACCGAATATGAAGACGTACATGTGTAGCGCGGTGCGGTATCAGTTTTGAGTTGAAAGACAGGTTTAACAGCGTGATAAAAATATTCAACACGGCGGTTCAGGAAAGACCGGTCGGTGAGTCGGCGAAATAATTGAAAAATAAAAGATTTTGAAGTTTTTTCAACAAAATGCTGATATTTTTTTTTCAGTCGGCTAGTTTCATAGCGGGTCGGTCGGGTTACGGCAAACAGACATATTATTTTGCTCAGCCTAAGATGATAATATTTTGTCTGAAATGTTCCACAATCCACAGTATGGCATGAAATATTTCTGGGATTCATGCAATAAATGCTCAATAGCAACGTTTAAAACCACCGACACATTGAAAGCAAAAGCATCTCCACCAGAAAAGTTACAATGTGCGTCTTTAAAGATGCGGCTCTTACCATGAGGTGGTCCTTCAGCAGAGAGAAGTCCGGCCCCTTCAGAGTGTGGTTGTTGTACAGCGACTCTCGGATCAGTTCATCCAGCTTCAGTAGCACCGTCTGAAAGAGACGTTTGGCCGCGGCTCCATCTGCGGACGCCGCTTCCCTAAAGAACGGCACGTGGACATATTCAGCAGCTTCATACAAGCAACGAAGCCTCATTAAACTGCACATGTGCTTTTAACTAAGTCATGGAAGTCATGTAATGTAATGTAATGTAATGTAATGTAATGTAATATAATGTAATGTAATGTAATGTAATGTAAGTTTGGTTTTGATGAGTGAATAACACTATAATATATAAATCACAGTTAAAGCTCAAAGTATAAGTAGCATTAAAGGCCAAAATGTATTTTATTACTCAGTCCTCCTCCTGCTCTCACTGTCCTCCTCCTGCTCTCACTGTCCTCTTCCTGCTCTCACTGTCCTCCTGTCCTCCTCTCACTCTCCTCCTCCTGTCCTCCTTCTGCTCTCACTGTCCTCCTCCTGTTCTCACTGTCCTCCTCCTGCTCTCACTGTCCTCCTCCTGTCCTCCTCCTGCTCTCACTGTCCTCCTCCTGTCCTCCTCCTGCTCTCCCTGTCCTCCTCCTGTCCTCCTCCTGCTCTCACTGTCCTCCTCCTGCTCTCACTGGCCTCCTCCTGCTCTCACTGGCCTCCTCCTTCTCTCACTGTCCTCCTCCTGTCCTCCTCCTGTCCTCCTCCTGCTCTCACTGTCCTCCTCCTGTCCTCCTCCTGTCCTCCTCCTGCTCTCACAGTCCTCCTCCTGTCCTCCTCCTGTCCTCCTTCTGTCCTCCTGCTCTCACTGTCCTTCTCCTGCTCTCACTGTCCTCCTGTTCTCACTGTCCTCCTCCTGTCTTCCTCCTGCTCTCACTGTCCTCCTCCTGCTTTCACTGTCCTCCTCCTGCTCTCACTGTCCTCCTCCTGCTCTCACTGTCCTCCTCATGCTCTCAATGTCCTCCTGCTCTCACTGTCCTCCTCCTGTCCTCCTCCTGCTCTCACTGTCCTCCTCCTGTCCTCCTCCTGCTCTCACTGTCCTCCTCCTGTCCTCCTCCTGCTCTCACTGTCCTCCTCCTGCTCTCACTGTCCTCCTCCTGATCTCACTGTCCTCCTCCTGCTCTCATTGTCCTCCTCCTGCTCTCACTGTCCTCCTCCTGTCCTCCTCCTGATCTCACTGTCCTCCTCCTGTCCTCCTCCTGCTCTCACTGTCCTCTTCCTGCTCTCACTGTCCTCTTCCTGCTCTCACTGTCCTCCTCCTGTCCTCCTCCTGCTCTCACTGTCCTCCTCCTGCTCTCACTGTCCTCCTCCTGTCCTCCTCCTGATCTCACTGTCCTCCTCCTGCTCTCATTGTCCTCCTCCTGCTCTCACTGTCCTCCTCCTGTCCTCCTGATCTCACTGTCCTCCTCCTGTCCTCCTCCTGCTCTCACTGTCCTCCTCCTGTCCTCCTCCTGATCTCACTGTCCTCCTCCTGTCCTCCTCCTGCTCTCACTGTCCTCTTCCTGCTCTCACTGACCTCCTTCTGCTCTCACTGTCCTCCTCCTGTCCTCCTTCTGCTCTCACTGTACTCCTCCTGCTCTCACTGTCCTCCTCCTGCTCTCACTGTCCTCCTCCTGCTCTCACTGTCCTCCTCCTGCTCTCACTGTCCTCCTCCTGTCCTCCTCCTGCTCTCACTGTCCTCCTCCTGTCCTCCTCCTGCTCTCACTGTCATCCTCCTGCTCTCACTGTCCTCCTCCTGCTCTCACTGGCCTCCTCCTGCTCTCACTGGCCTCCTCCTTCTCTCACTGTCCTCCTCCTGTCCTCCTCCTGTCCTCCTCCTGCTCTCACTGTCCTCCTCCTGCTCTCACTGTCCTCCTCCTGTCCTCCTCCTGTCCTCCTCCTGCTCTCACAGTCCTCCTCCTGTCCTCCTTCTGTCCTCCTTCTGTCCTCCTGCTCTCACTGTCCTTCTCCTGCTCTCACTGTCCTCCTGTTCTCACTGTCCTCCTCCTGCTTTCACTGTCCTCCTCCTGCTCTCACTGTCCTCCTCCTGCTCTCAATGTCCTCCTGCTCTCACTGTCCTCCTCCTGTCCTCCTCCTGCTCTCACTGTCCTCCTCCTGTCCTCCTCCTGATCTCACTGTCCTCCTCCTGTCCTCCTCCTGCTCTCAAAGTCCTCCTCCTGCTCTCACTGTCCTCCTCCTGTCCTCCTCCTGATCTCACTGTCCTCCTCCTGTCCTCCTCCTGCTCTCACTGTCCTCTTCCTGCTCTCACTGTCCTCTTCCTGCTCTCACTGTCCTCCTCCTGTCCTCCTCCTACTCTCACTGTCCTCCTCCTGTTCTCCTCCTGCTCTCACTGTCCTCCTCCTGCTCTCACAGTCCTTCTGTCCTCCTCCTGCTCTCACTGTCCTCCTGTCCTCCTCCTGCTCTCACTGTCCTCTTCCTGTCCTCCCCCTGCTCTCACTGTCCTCCTCCTGCTCTCACTGTCCTCCTCCTGTCCTCCTCCTGCTCTCACTGTCCTCCTCCTGTCCTCCTCCTGCTCTCACTGTCCTCCTCCTGCTCTCACTGTCCTCCTCCTGTCCTCCTCCTGATCTCACTGTCCTCCTCCTGTCCTCCTCCTGCTCTCACTGTCGTCCTCCCGCTCTCATTGTCCTCCTCCTGCTCTCACTTTCCTCCTCCTGTCCTCCTGATCTCACTGTCCTCCTCCTGTCCTCCTCCTGTCCTCCTCCTGCTCTAACAATCCTCCTCCTGCTCTCACTGTCCTACTCCTGCTCTCACTGTCGTCCTCCCGCTCTCACTGTCCCCCTCCTGCTCTCACTTTCCTCCTCCTGTCCTCCTGCTCTCACTGGCCTCCTCCTTCTCTCACTGGCCTCCTCCTATCCTCCTCCTGTCCTCCTCCTGCTCTAACAATCCTCCTCCTGCTCTCACTGTCCTACTCCTGCTCTCACTGTCCTCCTCCTGTCCTCCTCCTGTCCTCCTCCTGCTCTCACAGTCCTCCTCCTGTCCTCCTTCTGTCCTCCTGCTCTCACTGTCCTCCTCCTGCTCTCACTGTCCTCCTGTTCTCACTGTCCTCCTGTTCTCACTGTCCTCCTCCTGTCTTCCTCCTGCTCTCACTGTCCTCCTGCTGTCACTGTCCTCCTCCTGCTCTCACTGTCCACCTCCTGTCCTCCTCCTGTCCTCCTCCTGCTCTCACTGTCCTCCTCCTGCTCTCACTGTCCTCCTCCTGCTCTCACTGTCCTCCTCCTGTTCTCACTGTCCTTCTCCTGTCCTCCTCCTGCTCTCACTGTCCTCCTCCTGCTCTCACTGTCCTCCTCCTGCTCTCACTGTCCTCCTCCTGCTCTCACTGTCCTCCTTCTGTCCTCCTCCTGTCCTCCTGCTCTCACTGTCCTCCTTCTGTCCTCCTCCTGTCCTCCTGCTCTCACTGTCCTCCTCCTGGACTCACTGTCCTCCTCCTGTCCTCCTGCTCTCACTGTCCTCCTCCTGCTCTCACTGTCCTCCTCCTGTCCTCCTCCTGCTCTCACTGTCCTCCTCCTGTCCTCCTCCTGTCCTCCCCCTGCTCTCACTGTCCTCCTCCTGCTCTCACTGTCCACCTCCTGTCCTCCTCCTGCTCTCACTGTCCTCCTCCTGCTCTCACTGTCCTCCTCCTGTCCTCCTCCTGCTCTCACTGTCCTCCTCCTGTCCTCCTCCTGTCCTCCCCCTGCTCTCACTGTCCTCCTCCTGCTCTCACTGTCCTCCTCCTGCTCTCACTGTCCTCCTCCTGTCCTCCTCCTGCTCTCACTGTCCTCCTCCTGTCCTCCTCCTGTCCTCCCCCTGCTCTCACTGTCCTCCTCCTGCTCTCACTGTCCTCCTCCTGTCCTCCTCCTGCTCTCACTGTCCTCCTCCTGTCCTCCTCCTGCTCTCACTGTCCTCATCCTGTCCTCCTCCTGCTCTCACTGTCCTCCTCCTGCTCTCACTGTCCTCCTCCTGCTCTCACTGTCCTCCTCCTGTCCTCCTCCTGTCCTCCTCCTGCTCTCACTGTCCTCCTCCTGTCCTCCTCCTGCTCTCACTGTCCTCCTCCTGTCCTCCTCCTGCTCTCACTGTCCTCCTCCTGCTCTCACTGTCCTCCTCCTGTCCTCCTCCTGGACTCACCAGTCCTGCTCCTCGATCCAGAGGCTCAGACAGCGGCGGATATCGAAGGGGAACTTGCGCACGTACAGACGGACCACACGGCTCTTCAAGTCCGGCTCTAACGTCAGGAGCGACCTCCACTGCGCCATGGCCTGACCCCGGAGGAGACTTGAAATCCCGGCAGCAAAAAGTAGAGAGAAAAGTACAAAACACGCTTGAATTCACTCAAAGTGTCTGGAATGTGACCAGAATAACAGAGATATGAGAGGACTTCATGACAGTGGGCAGTGACTTACGGTTGGCACTAGGTCATATAGGGAGGACGACATGGCGGGAGCCGGGCGGACGTAAACAGGTGGTCGACCGTAGTAAACATGGCGAACGGTCCCGCTAATTCTGCTGATCCATCAATAATTTTCACTCTTGGGTCCAAACCTGAAGTTTACGATGCATTTGATGTGAACAAGGACCAAACAATGAGTTCCTGGTGGTGTTGTCTTGCTGAGAAACAATATAAATGGGTGTGCATTGAATGTAAAACAAAGAATTGTGAAAATGTAAATCACATGGGTCTGGGTCCTAACCCCTGACCCAAACCTTAACCTTAACTTTAACCCTTAACTCTAACATTAACCCTAACCTTAATCTTAACCCTAACCTTAACCTTAACCCTAACCCTGACCCAAACCTTAACCTTAACCTTAACCCTAACCTTAACCCTAACCCTGACCCAAACCTTAACCTTAACCTTAACCCTAACATTAACCCTAACCCTAACCCTTAACCTTAACCTTAACCTTAACCTTAACCTTAACCCTAACCTTAACCTTAACCCTAACCTTAACCCTAACCCTAACCCTAACCCTTAACCTTAACCTTAACCTTAACCTTAACCCTAACCTTAACCTTAACCCTAACCTTAACCCTAACCCTAACCCTAACCCTTAACCCCTAAACCTAACCCTAAGTTTTAGGTTTACTTCGTTTGGCTAAAACTAGTTTACACCATGACTTTGTATTAGCAAAAGTGTAGCTAACTCATCCCAAAATTATTATTTTTTTAAACTTGAGATAATAAAGCTCAGTGCAGGAATCATACCCTTAAATGCTTTGACACCAAGCCGTGTCTCTGACCATCGGGCCAGCAATTATGCTATCTTAAAGTAGCGAGACAGTAAATGTATTTCTTTCACCACCAGGTGTACCAAAACCGTGTAGCAAAATGGTGAATCGTAAGTGATTTGGGCCGCGAGAGCGCCGCCATCTTGGATTTCGTCACTTCCTTTCCAATTCCCTATATGACCTAGTTCCAACCAGTGACTTACAGGTAATACACGCCCACATGTACCACGTGATTCTCTGTAAACGCAATGAAATGTAGTCAAGCTGAGTTCAGTGACGTAAGCTGTTTCCTGTTTACACAACACGAGCCTATCAAAGTAAAAGATTCAGTTTGAGTCATCTGGACACTGGAATACAAGCCTGGACTTTGTACTTAGAGGCAGCAGAACATGCAGCAGAGCTATTATTACAAGCTTTACTGTTGTGTCAGTGCGTGGTAAAACCTAAAGTTATATTAACTTTAGAGGAATTAGATTTTGTGCTGATTTAGCTGCTTTGTGATATAGATCGTTATTTTATTATTCATTGTTTTGTGTTGCACCTTAAGCTCAGACAATGGTAATAAACCTTTTCTGATTCTGTTCTTAGTGGATTTGTTATTTACCAAAATACTTTTGAAAATGGTTGTCATATGCTGCCATCTACTGGCTCATTGTGGTACAGCAGTGAGGACAAACCTGAAAGACCAGCTGTAGTTTTAATGCACTGTCCAGAGAGTGACTGCTTTAAATGTATTAAATATGCACTACGTAACTTTTCTAGCGGGAGCTCTGTCACCTGCTTGTCTCCATGGAGATGTTTTTGCTTTGGCTTCAAAGTCTAACTGCATTAAATAAACGTTTCATGCATTTATTTGATTACAGCTGTTTTTCTTGCTGAACAATGTCTTGGTTTGGTGGAGTCACTTGTTTTTCTCAAAGGGGAAACAGAAAGATTTAATGGAGATGAAGATGATCAAACCCACAACCAGAAATGTTACATAGTGCACCTTTAAACATTCTGTTCAAAACATGTATTTATTACACATTTAACATTTTTACAGATAAATTAACAACTAAATTACCAAAAAACACGCCCACTGCTGCTTATACTTGCACCAGAACTGGGTAAAACTGAGCTCAAAGAGTTTAAAACTGTCAACTGAAGAGTCAAAAACATCTTTCTGAAACACTTGTAAATTAGAGTTGTAATATAAATGCTGGGTCCAGGAGACATCACAACATTATAAAGAGCTCCAGGTTAATATTGGTGGAAGACAAGTAATAAATCTATGGTATATTTGACTTTTTACTGTCAAAATGCAGATGTTTGACCTGATTTATGGATCATTATTCTGTGATTACAGAGATATGATTCTTTAGACTTTGAAGCCTCTTTATTTATCTTTTGTAATGTTTTACTTGTGCCCAGTGATTATGTGTCTCTGACTTTAAACTGTTGAGTCTCATTTTAAACTCTAATAAAACATGCTTGTGTCTTTAAAGGTTTGCTGCTTGATGCTTCCTGGTTCCTCCTCAGATCTGCACAGAGCTGTTGTGCAAGCCTGGCCCCTCCCACAGCTCTCACTCACTTTAAGTTTCATTTGTGTCTAAGTCTAACTCGCACTCGCTCTGATCCAGGAGAGATGGCACAGAAAGCAGTCGACCAAGAAGCCTTCTTCTGTCCCGTGTGTTTGGATCTACTGAAGGATCCGGTGACTATTCCCTGTGGACACAGCTACTGCAGGACCTGTGTCCAACACCACTGGGACCAAGAGGACAAGAAGCAGCTCTACAGCTGTCCCGAGTGTCGCCAGAGCTTCAGCCCCAGGCCTGTCCTCATCAAACACATCATGTTAGCAGGTGTAGTAGAATAGCTGAAGAAGACTGGACTCACAGCGCCCCCTGCTGACCGCTGCTATGCCGGACCTCAGGATGTGTCCTGTGATGTGTGCACTGGGAGGAAGATGAAAGCTGTCCAGTCCTGTCTGCAGTGTGTGGCTTCATACTGTGAGAGCCACCTCCAGCCTCATTATGATGCTGCAGTGTTACAGAAACACCAGCTGGTGGCGCCGTCCCACAAGCTCCAGGAAAACATCTGTTCTCAACACAACGAAGTGAAGAAAATGTTCTGCTGTAGCGACCAGCAGAGCATCTGTTACCTCTGTGTGGACCAGCACCGGGGCCACGGTGCTGGTCCACACAGGCAGAGCTGCCGGCCAGGAGGGCCCTGCTGCTCCAGAGCCTCCAGGACAAAGACACAGACCTGAAGAGGCTCAAACAGGAAGCCCAGGACATCAGCCGCTCTGCCCAGACAGCAGTGCAGCGCAGCAGGGACAGCATTGGAGAGATAGTCCTTCTCCTGGAGAAACGAGGCTCTGAAGTGGAGCAGCAGATCCTCTCCCAGGAGCAGACCCAACTGAGCCAAGTCCAAAAGCTCCAGGACCAACTGCAGCAGGACGTGACTGAGCTGAAGAGGAGCATCTCTGAGCTGGACACACTGTCCCTCACTCCGGATCATAACCAGTTTCTACAGCTCTACGCTTCACTGTCCACAGACACACAGAGCACAGACCCAGCCAGGATTCAGACCGGGCCCCGGAGCGACTTTGAGGAAGTGACCAGAGCTGTGTCAGCTCTGAGTCCAGTCCAGGTTTTACTGTCTCCAGCTGAACCCAGCTCCAGAGAGGACTTCTTACAATATTATTCTGAAATCACTCTGGACCCAAACACAGCTCAGACCGGACTGTCTCTGTCTGATGGAAACAGAAGAGTAACAGTTATGAGAGAAGACCAGAGTTATCCTGATCATACAGACAGATTCAGTCACTATCCTCAGGTCCTGAGCAGAGAGAGTCTGAGGGGCCGATGTTACTGGGAGGTGGAGTGGAGCGGGAGGTGGGCTGATATCGCTGTTGCATATAGAAATATTCAGAGAAAAGGAGGCGATAATGAATGTGCATTTGGATTCAATGATAAATCCTGGGCCTTATACTGTGACAAAACCAGTCATTCATTTATGTTTAACTCAGTCAAATCCAAAGTCTCAGGTCCGGTCTTGTCCAGAATTGGGGTTTACCTGGACCACAGTGCAGGGGTTTTGGAGTTTTACAGGGTCTCTGAAAGATCCATGAGCCTCCTCCACAGAGTCCAGACCACTTTCACTCAGACTCTCTACGCTGGAGCCAGGATTGGCTGGTGTGATACTGGAGCCACTGTACATTTCCTTAAACTCATATAACAGCTTTGTTCTCCACAGTTTAGGACCAAATCAGTGCCTTTTATTTTTAACAAATGATTTAAAGGTTTAAAAGACTCTTTGTGAGGGTTGCCCAAAAAAATTTATATTGACTAAAAATTATTATCAAAACAAGATAAAACAAGATGACAAAAACAAGAAAAATATTGAACATTTCCTGAATAATCTTAATGAAAAGACTATTTTTGACAATCATAGTATAAAAATCAAGTTTGAAATTATAGTATTTATTGAAATGCTTCACTTACAATTTGGTACTAAAAAATTACATGTGGAGGATGAAAATCATAACAGAAACATGACTTATTAAAACAATTAACACATTTTGAGTTAGAATGTGGTACGACCTTTTGTTGAACTCACCTGCAACAAAACACTGTAATTTAAACTCTTACTGTAAAAACAAACTCATATTCTCTAGATCAGACACTCTTTTCAATTAACTTTTTATCAATTCAAATGTTATTCCTCGTGTAATGTAACTATAACTCTTATGTATAACTCTTTGCTCTGTCATAATGTAAAAAGTGATTTTATTAGCAAAAACTGCACCAATTATACTATTTTTGTTCTGTGTTTCTCTCCATAAATTTTTTTGTTGAGTTTTCTATTTAACATGATTGCAAAATGTTGAAATCAGCAGTAATTTCATAAATCCATCTGTTTTTGTCTTTTTTCAGTCCCAAAAATCTAAAATACATCACACAAATTGTTGAAAAAGCTTCAGTTGTAGTCATCTGGACTCAGTTAGAAAAATTAGACGTTTCGACTCTCATCCAAGAGTCATTGTCAATAAAAGAATTTAGGTCGAGAACTCCGATATTTGTACTATTCTGTGGTAAGTCCAGCCCATTGGGCGGAGCCTTCCTGAAGTGGAAAGAGTTGTTTGTTTCAACAGAAACTTACCCTCTTTGTATCTACCGAGCCTATTCAGACCTTTAATGGGCTATTAGTATCCTCTTTGACTTTGTGAGACCCTGGCTCACACACCCTGAGTACCTGATTAGCATCTAAATGTCCTGGTCCTGGTCCTCTACCTCTCCAGGGGTTCAGTATACCATTATAGATACCAGGAAGATTGAATCTTAGTCCTCCATTTCTGTTTAAAGAAGGTCTTTCTTTTTTAACAAAAATAGCTTCCCTAACTCCTCTTTCAAACCATCTTTTCTCCCTGCTTAAAATCTTCACCTCACCGTCTTCAAACGAGTGATTAGAGGCTTCAAGATGGAGATGCACGGCGCTCTGTGGTCCTGAACTAGTATTTCTTCTGTGCTGATAGAGCCTCTTGTGCAGAGGCTGTTTAGTCTCACCTATGTAACGTTCTTTACAACTTTCTTTACTGCATTGGATAGAATAAACTACATTGCTCTGTTTTTGAGTCGGCAACTTGTCCTTAGGGTGAACCAGTTTTTGTCTTAAAGTGTTTCCTGGTTTAAAATAAACAGGGACTTCGTGTTGTCTAAAAAATCTCTGCAGTTTTTCCGACAGGCCAGAGACATAAGGGATAGAAACGCCCTTCCTTCTCTGTTCAGTTTCCTTTTTGTCCTGCTTCTTGGTTCTCTTCACTCTGTTGAGAGACCAAGCGGGGTAACCACAGACTGAAAGGGCATTTCGGACGTGTTTTTCCTCTTTCTTCTTGCCCTCTGAGCTGGTGGGCACACCTTGAGCTCTGTGTTGTAAGGTTCTGATCACACCCAGCTTGTGCTGTAGTGGGTGGTTGGAACCAAAGAGCAGATACTGGTCCTGTGTCGGTTTCCTAAATACTTCTATTTGGAGCTTTTGGAGTTCTCGACCTAAATTCTTTTATTGACAATGACTCTTGGATGAGAGTCGAAACGTCGAATTTTTCTAACTGAGTCCAGATGACTACAACTGAAGCTTTTTCTACAATGGAACACGCCTGGACGAATGAGGGATTACACCGACATCACACAAATTGTAACATTAGAAAATAAAAAAAATTAAAAAAAGTTTGTTTTTTGATGGGGAAATTGTAGTATTGTAACAGAAAAGTACAAGAACAGCAGCATGAAAATATCTAAAAGTCAAATAAAATCAATTTGAGATAATTCATGATTAACAAAAATAATAACTAAATAAAAGCTTCACTGTGTAATGTTTTTGCTTGTCACCATAGAGATGTTATTGATTTACTTGGAGCAATAAACACACTATGTCATTAAACCTCTTTCATGTGTTTCTCTGACCCTGATTCTTCCCAGAATGTTTGATTTGACTGGAAATAAAAGGGTCAGAGCTTTATTTGTATATTCAATTTGCCCAGCAGCTCGATCGTTTCCATTTATTGTACAGGAAAAAAATAGTAAAGAAAAGTAATGCTTGCAATAATTCAACTAAATCAAGGCGTTTTCAGGTATTATTATTTGCCAAATCCTAATTATTGTGCGATTTACATGGATTTTGACCCTCGTTTACCATTTGGTTGCTAGGTAACAGTTGTGGAACTATCACATCTGCTGCTCATGTCCAACCAGGAAGTGACGATAAAAAACAAAATTGTCCAACAAAAAGCGCTCAAAGTACACGGCCTCAGTTGTCACAGTAACCCTCCAGGCCGACCTGCTCCTCTGCAGAATCCTTGGCCAAACTTTGCCTCTTGTTCTTCTCCCCCATCAGAATGGCTGCTAACACGGTTACCAACACCGTTCCCGTTAAAATTAGCACCGTTACCGTTTCTGCGATGCAAAGTTCATGTGCTACTTCCACAATCAGACTTCCCTTTAACTCCGCCGGATCGCTGCATCTCAGTTCATGATAATCGTCCAAAAACAACCTGTGAATGTCGTCCAACTTTCGGAAAACCCTTTGTAAGTCGCAGTCGCAATGCCACGGGTTCCCCTCCAGCAAAACATGGGCGTTCGATGCACAGATGCTCAGCAGCGTCTTAAATTGCAGGCCGGAGAGTTTGTTGTACGACAGATCGAGCAGGACAACATTGCAAAGCGACGTAAAGACCCCGACTTGGATTGAGGCGATCTTGTTCCGACTTAGTTGGAGCATTTCAAGGGAACGCAGAGTGGAAAACGTTCCCAATTCCAAGGTCGTAATGTTGTTTTCGTTCAAATACAAGTGTCTCAAAGTCGTCGTGCTGCTGAACGCTCGTGACTCGATCCGTCGGATACGGTTGGCGCGCAAATCCAGCTTCACGAGGCCGTCCAAGTCGTCAAATACGTTGCTTTCTAAGATTGTTAAATTGTTATAAGCCAGGGAGAGTTCGGCGAGGGAGCTTAACCCGAGGCAAAATCCATTACCCAAATAAGAAATAAAATTGTGGCTCATGTCAAGCTTTTGCAAACTTTGTAGATGGAAAAAGGCGCCGTCGGACACAAAGGAAACCATATTATCTCGCAGTAGTAAGGTTTTCAGGCCAATAAGATTCCCAAAGGAGTAGGACTGTATCTGGACGATGTCATTGCGGGATAGGTCCAAGTATGCGGTGCTGAAAGGGACATTTGGGAGCGTGTCCGAGATGTTTCGGGACGAACAGTTGACATATTTGACTTCTGGCAGGCAGGTGCAGCCGGCGACGCAGGAGTTCTGCTCCGTCGACGGAAACAGGAGTGTCACCTGGAGGACAAATGTGGAAAAGACGAGGCCGCTCATGATCTAAGGGAGAGGACAAAGAAGAACACGTCATGGGCAGTTTTCTGGAATACAATTTAAAGTGTTCTGTCAAGTGTAACTGGGTTGTTTCTTTGCTTCGATGTGACACACTTGTCCTTATTACATTTAATAAGTTATAGCTGTTTTTAATGCTTAAATAACACTGAAAATACATTTGTGTTTCCACTCTGTGGCTATTTCTATCACCTTTTATATCCAGCATGAGCTCAGAACATTTATGATCAAAGTCCTCAAATTCTTCTTTGTCTCTCAAAACATCAAACGAACCTATTTAGACCCAAAAATGTATCGACAGAAAATCTATCATTTCTAGACGCCATTACCTTTCATTGGTGAATAATTGGTTATGATTGACATTTCATACCTTATTTATTGAAGAAATAGACATGGTCACTGATCACAATTACAACACATATTCGCACTAAATGATCAATTATATACAATGTGTTGGCCTATCACCACCACACAGTACATCACACTGACTAAAACCAACAAACAAACAAACCACGACTATTCAAATGAGAAATATAAGGAAAGTGTCTCTCACCTGTTGATCCGTCGCTCGCTCTTATCCTTCGGCGTGATCACAAAGACGAGCGGACCAGCTGCAGGACGCTCTCTCTCTCTCTCTTGCTCTCGTGGGCGAGCGTTGACAGCAAAGAGAGGCTCGGACAAAGAGAGGAGTGAATAATTTAGGCTCATGGGCCGGGACAGTCCAGAGCACGGCCCCCGGCTCACACTGGCACGGCAGAGGGCAGAATGTAAGAGGAGCGTCTAAAGCAGTGGTCCCCAAACTACGGCCCGTGGGCCACATCCGGCCCGTTGGGCCTTTCAATCCGGCCCGCCAAGCTTGTCCAAGTTATATTAAAATGTAATTTAATATTTTTTTTATAAAAAAAATAAAAATAAAATTGCCGTAGGCTTAATGAGACAGTAGATGAGAGAGAAAGGAGGACAGGCAGCAAATGTCGGAGTAGGGTTTCAAACTCTCGATACTGCGGCTGGCCATTAATTTTACCTTTCGCCTGTAATGCCCACATTTCCCCAAGATATGGCACTGTTTCCTCTAAGATGCGCGCCTGTGCAGCTGCGCACTGCTCGCATATAGTGCGCTCACAAGAAAATCTATGGCGCGCAGAAAATAAAATTCACCACAAACGGCCACCGGGGCCAATCAAGCAGGAAGCGCAAGTGTTTGACACACTGTAGATCTTGTGGACAGTAGAAGCACTGTCCAGGGGACACGTCGTGTTCTCTAAATTTTTAGTTTCAAAACGCTGTATGTTTTATTACAATCAGAATCATATTCACTGAGAAATGAGTCTTATGAGTCCCGCAGCGCAGAGTGGACGGCGGCCCGAGGCGCAGCACTGGGTGCGGGCATGTTCAATCAGTGGTGGGCCGTCAGAACAAGCAAAGCCTTCTCTGCTACCCTAAACATAATCAGAATATCCTTGAACCGACACCTTAACGTGGTGGAGGGGTTTGAGCGCCCGAATGATCCCGGTAGCTATGTTGTCGGGGGCTTCAAGCCCCTGGTAGGGTCTCCCAAGGCAAACAGGTCCTAGGTGACGGGTTAGACAAAGATCGGTTCAGAAGCCTCTTATGATGACAACAAAAACAAGGCCGTTTACGTCGCCCGGATCGGCGTCACCGGGGCCCCATCCTGGAGCCAGGCCTGGGATGGGTGCTCGATGGCGAGCGCTTGGTGGCCGGGTCTTACCCCACGGGGCCCGGCCGGGCACAGCGACGTGGGGCCGCCCTCCCGTGGGCCCACCACCCGTAGGAGGATCCATAAGGGGCCGGTGCAGAGAGATCTGGACGGCTTTCGACAGCAGGGGCCTCGGCGACCAGATCTCCAGACACAGAGACTAACTCTGGGGACATGGAATGTCACCTCGCTGGGGGGGAAAGAGCCTGAGCTTGTGCGGGAGGTTCAGCGATACCGACTAGATATAGTCGGCCTCACCTCCACGCACAGTTTGGGCTCTGGAACCCATCTCCTCGAGAGGGGCTGGGTGCTCCACTTCTCTCGTGTTGCCCGCGGGGAGAGGCGGCGGGCTGGTGTGGTGTGAGCCCCTCAGCTCAGCCGCCACGTGTTGGAGTTTACCCCAGTGAACGAGAGGGTCGCGTCCCTCCGCCTTATGGGTGGGGGACAGGTCTCTCACTGTTGTGGCGGCCTACGGGCCGAACAGCAGTGCAGAGTACCCGGTCTTCTTGGAGTCCTTGGGAGGAGTACTGGACAGTGCACCAACCGGGGACTCCGTTGTTCTACTGGGGGACTTCAACGCCCACGTGGGCAATGACAGTGACACCTGGGGAGGGGTGATCGGGAAGAACGGCTTCCCCTATCTGAACCTGAGCGGTGTTCAGTTATTGGACTTCTGTGCTAGCCACGGATTGTCCATAACAAACACCATGTTCAAGCCCAAGGGTGTTCATCAGTGCACGTGGCACCAGGACACCCTAGGCCGGATGTCAATGATCGACTTTGTTGTTGTGTCATCTGACCTCCGGCCGCGTGTCTTGGACACTCGGGTGAAGAGAGGGGCAGAGTTGTCAACCGATCACCACCTGGTGGTGAGTTGGATCCACTGGCGGAGGAGGAAGCCGGACAGACTTGGCAGACCCAAGCGCATTGTGAGGGTCTGTTGGGAACGTCTTATGGAGCCCTCTGTCAGTAGGGTATTCAACTCGCACCTCCGGTAGAGCTTCTCCCATGTCCCGGGGGAGGTCGGGGACATTGAGTCCGAGTGGACCATGTTCTCCGCCTCCATTGTTGATGCGGCTGCTCGGAGCTGTGGTCGCAAGGTCTCCGGTGCCTGTCGTGGCGGTAACCCCTGAACCCGGTGGTGGACACCGGAAGTAAGGGATGTCGTCAGACTGAAGAAGGAGGCCTATCAGGCCACTCTGGCTTGTGGGTCTCCGGAGGTCATCGACAGGTATCGGCAGGCCAAGCGAGCCGCGGCTCGTGCTGTCGCAGAGGCAAAAACCCGGGCCTGGGAGGAGTTCGGGGAGGCCATGGAGGAGGACTATCACCAAAGAAATTCTGGCAAACCGTCCGGCGCCTCAGGAGGGGGAAGCAGTGCCTCACCAACACCGTTTACGGTGCGGGTGGAGGCCTGCTGACCTGGACTGGGGATGTCGTCGGACGGTGGAAGGAATACTTTGAGGATCTCCTTAATCCCTCAGTCACGTCTTCCGAAGAGGAAGTAGAGACCGGGGACTCAGAGGCTGGCTCATCCATCACCCAAGCTGAAGTCACTGAGGTTGTTCGCAAACTCCTCGGTGGCGGGGCTCCGGGGGTGGATGAGATCCGCCCTGAGTACCTAAAGTATCTGGATGTTGTAGGACTGTCTTGGTTGACACGTCTCTGCAACATCGCGTGGCGGTCAGGGACTGTGCCTCTGGACTGGCAGACCGGAGGGTGTGTTCCAACTATAGAGGGATCACACTCCTCAGCCTCGCGGGTAAGGTCTATTCCAAGGTACTGGAGAGGAGAATCCGACCGATAGTCGAATCTCGGATTCAGGAAGAGCAGAGTGGTTTTAGTCCCGGTCGTGGAACACTGGACCAGCTCTATACCCTCCATCGGGTGCTCGAGGGTTCATGGGAGTTTGCCCAACCAGTCCACATGTGCTTTGTGGATCTGGAGAAGGCTTTCGACCGTGTCCCTCGGGGTGTCCTTTGGCGGGTGCTCCGGGAGTACCGGGTCCGGGGCCCTTTGCTCAGGGCTGTCCGGTCCCTGTATGACCGGAGCAGGAGCTGTGTTCGCATTGCCGGCAATAAGTCAGACCTGTTCCCAGTGCATGTTTGACTCCGCCAGGGCTGTCCTTTGTCACCGGTTCTGTTCATAATTTTTATGGACAGAATTTCTAGGCGCAGTCAGGGGTCGGAGGGTGTCCGGTTTGGGGACCACAGGATCTCATCTCTGCTGTTTGCAGACGATGTTGTCCTGATAGCTCCATCAAACCCGGACCTGCAACATGCACTGGGACGGTTTGCAGCCGAGTGTGAAGCGGCTGGGATGAGAATTAGCAAAAGGTGGCTTGCCCTTTTCATGTGGGTGGGGTGTCCTTGCCCCAAGTGGAGGAGTTCAAGTATCTCGGGGTCTTTTCACGAGTGAGGGAAGGATGGAGCGTGAGATCGACAGGTGGATCGGTGCAGCGGCTGCAGTGATGCAGTCGCTGCATCGGACCGTTGTGGTGAAGAGGGAGCTGAGCCGAAAGGCAAAGCTCTCTATTTACCGGTCGGTCTACGTTCTTACCCTCACCTATGGTCATGAGCTTTGGGTAGTGACCGAAAGAACAAGATCGCGGATACAAGCGGTCGAAATGAGTTTCCTCCGCCGTGTGGCTGGGCGCTCCCTTGGAGATAAGGTGAGGAGCTCGGCCACACGGGGGGAGCTCGGAGTAGAGCCGCTGCTCCTCCACGTCGAGAGGAGCCAGCTGAGGTGGCTCGGGCATCTGTTCCGGATGCCTCCTGGGCGCCTCCCTCGGGAGGTGTTTCAGGCATGTCCCACCGGGAAGAGGCCCCGGGGAAGACCCAGGACACGCTGGAGAGACTATGTCTCTCGGCTGGCCTGGGAACGACTCGGGATCCCCCCGGAGGAGTTAGAGGAAGTGTCTGGGGAGAAGGAAGTCTGGGAGTCCCTGCTCAGACTGCTGCCCCCGCGACCCGGCCCCGGATAAGCGGCAGAAAATTGATGGATGGCTATATTTTCCCACAAATATTTATTACATTATTCCCCAGAGTAAGAGTTATATTCTTCATTTCGTGGCTTTCCTCTTGTTGCACTGCTTCTGCCCCAGGTCTTTATGTTAGATCTTTTATCCAATCATATTCAGCCATCATGTGTTGCCAGGGGTTTAAAATCTGCCGAGGCCTTCAGACCTCAACAGAGCTGGTGCTTGTAGCTAAAAGGGAATGGAAATGAAAATTATGTGTCAACCAATCAGCTTCAGAGTTGGCTCTTGTACGTCTGCTGCTGTTGCTCAGGAGTCGTCTAGCAGGTGCATCACATGCACGTCTCTTGATTGGATCACCAGTATTGAGAAGCAGGTCCTATGGGCGGGGCTATGTGAAACCTCAGAAACTCAGAAGGAGGAAACTTTGACAGACACATTAATCCTGTACTACTAAGCTGTTTTTTTCGGTTACCCCCCACGAGTCTGAAGGTTCGCTAGTCCGAAGGTTTTAAAGGTTCACTAGTCCGAAAGTTCGCTAGTCCGAAGGTTCACAAGTCCGAAGGTTTTAAAGGTTCACTAGTCCGAAGGTTCACTAGTCCGAAGGTTCACTGGTCCGAAAGTTCGCTAGTCCGAAAGTTCCTCATAGGCTAAAGTGAAGGTGCAGACGGCATCGGGATGTAGTCAGTCTGTAAAATGCGCGCGAAGCACGAAGACACGCACTGGGGCTCGTCACAACGTTGTGTACCAGCTGCTACAGGAGGCACATGTTGTGCTGTGTATTTAAAAATAACAAGGGAACATCTCGAATCCTCCGCTTTATGCCCTCATTTGATCATAAGAAAAATGCGTGAACAGAATCCTCCGTTCTATGCCTTCATTTGATCATAAGTATAGAAATACGCGTGATCCGATCACCGTAGGATTGGTAGTCAAAAAGGAAATTCAGCTGGCCAAGACGGGAGTGTCTAAAGAGCCGCGGCGCGCGGCCGAAACTGCTTTGAGTTAATTCATTCATTAATAATACGATAAGGAGCTCAGGCTCTGCACAGATACAAGTCGGTTATGGAAAATACGTGAGTTTAATCATAAAAAGTACATCAACACTAGAAAAGTCTTAAAAGCAGTGTGTGGGGCAAAGGGAGGCGAGGAAAGCCCGCTGCGCAGACTCACACCTTCGGACTAGTGAACCTTAAAATTTCGGGGAAATTTCGGACCTGTGAACCTTCGGACTAGTGAACCTTAAAATTTATGAATTTTCGGACTAGAGAACCTTCGGACTCGTGGGCAGCCACCGTTTTTTTCAACCCACAACGGCGGAAGGAGGAAAATATATCGATTTGGTTGAGGATATAATTATAGTGCCTTTCTCAAGACGAACTTTTCAAGAAAAGTTAGACATTGTAAGGAGAGGTCGTCCGATGCCGATGCCGACGCTGCAAAGCCTGTTACAGGGGGGTTTGTTCCCCACTTTCAAAGTTTGGACATTGGTGCGTTGAAAACGCGTTGATAACGAGCGGAGAACGGAGTGGAGAACGCGCGGACATCTGCTGGAAAACGCACGGACACCGGCGTGAAGAACACACGGAGTGGACCACTGGAGACGTGAGAAGGGCAAAAAATGTAACATTAAAGTCAAAATGTTTGCATATTCTGGTGACATTTATTATGATTTTTTTATTTATGGATATTAATCATTCCATGCTGTTACTACTAGATCATTTATGGGTAGAAGAAATGCTAATAAAAAAACGGTCCAACAAACTTAACGACTTTTATGCTTCACTGAAGGAAACAAAACCTCCGGAGGACGTACAGAAGATGCTGGTCTTGTTTGGCTCGACCTGCTTATGTGAGACATTCAGTGTCATGAACATGAACAAACGTCACAGATCCAGCTTCACTGACCAACACCAAAGGATCTGAGAATGTCCACAACAAAACTTACACCAGACTTTGATGCAAAACAGGGAGATCAACAACACTGTTGCCACTGAAATAGAAGGTCTGTTTTCCTGCTGTGTTTATTCAACTGAAATTTGATTAAATTAATCATTATTTAATGCATTTGGAAAACTATTAGTACATTGAGCCTTGCATTTGTTGCTTTGTTACAAGTCACACGTCAAATCTTGCGTGTAATTTATAGTAATTCATTAGTTCACACAAACACACCATATTTTCCTGGCCCGCCCCCTCGGCCAAATTTTAGAGAGGAGAGAACAGCTCTTAGGGTCTTAAGAGCCGGGGTGAGGGTCTACCAAGGATTAGAGACTCTAGAAACGTTGAGAGTCTAGAGCAGCGGTCTCCAAACTTTTCAGGCTGAGACTCACAAAATAACTACAAAACCGTCTCACGACCCCCACAACAAAACAGCTCTTAGGGTCTTTAGAGCCGGGCTTAGAGACTCGTGAAATAGATGGCTGTGATGATTTCAAGTTTCAAACCATTTAAAATGAGGTTTGATTGTGTTTAGTTTGTGTGTTATCCGCCACAACTTCACTTTTTTAAATTTAAAAAGACATTAAATAGTACATTTAAACAATACATCCACGAGAGTTCGCGACCCCCACTTTAGAAACCACTGGTCTAAAGCGTTATAGTTGGAAGAAAGTTAGTTTGCTTTGCCTCCCAACAAAGACGTTAAAATGATGTCTGGTTTGCGTGAATAAGAAACAGGAAGAGCATTGACTGTCAGAATGTGAGCAGGAGATAATGACCCGCTCAGTTATGGATCACTGCAGAAGAAAGAGGCAATTCATGGACTAGGAAAAAAGAAAAAAGAACTATTACGGCAGACAATAAACACAAACGCTGGATGACGGAGGCCACTGAGATCCGGAAACTCACCCGCAGGACAGTAAACAGAGACGAGGGGGGCCTATCTGCTTTCACGGACCTGTCGGACTGTAGATGGCGCTGTTTCCTGACCAAAGCAGGCACGGGAATGGTGCCGAAACCTGTGCAAAGCGACCGAAGATCTGCAGAAGAACACCGAAACATGCCAAGCCCGTTGTCGGGGTCACATGCTGTTGTTGTGTCAATGGGCAAGACACTAAAAATACTGCTAATTTACAGTATAGGCCCCTGTCCCTCAACAAAAAGGACATTTACTTAGAAAACATGACAGCGGGTTTATGTATTTTCCCCCAAAGAAATCAAGACTTTTTTAGCGGCTTTCAGGGTTGTGATATCGTTGCATCACTAGGGCTCCTGTACCTGTCGTCACGCTTTCCCAACATGCACCACCAAGCTCCGCACTGGCAGTTCACAATGAAACTAATGGCGTCCGCAGTGATTATCTTTAGCTTTGTCAGCGTTTCAGAGATTGTGCATCATTTTCGCGAGGGAAGAAGAAAGATTTCGGCAATTTAACGCGCTCAAGCAACATTTTTGGACTTGTTGCCGTTCGTTACCGCCGTTTCGTCAGTGCAGTAATGAATGCGGGAGCTCTGTCGATATTCTCCTCTCTTTCTCTGTGTTACGATTGTGTGTCGCCATAACTTGTAGAGCTTGTACCTCTTTTTATCTAATTTGAGGTGGTCATTTTACCTAATTTTCACACCGAGAAATGATGAAGTAAACCTTTCTAACTACTTTCTTTCTCCCACAAATAGCCACTTTGTTCATGCAGACAGTGTGCAGCGGCCTCATTTGTGTCACAAACTCCTGCTTTTACAATCAACTCTTTGGGGAAAACTTTCACACGTCTTTTCCATTTTATGGGTTTGGACTATCTCTATATCACCGGCCCCTTGTGGCTCCTCGACTCCAGTGTCACGAGCACCTCAGGATGAATGTGATCCCATGGACTGGATTACAGGCTGTGCATGATTTCATTTCAGTCCAACTCTGATGTAATGCCTTTGTAGTTTTAACAGTTGGATTATACACAGGCACCAGCGTTTGATTTAAAAACATTACTTGATGGTGAAATTTGATATTGCATATTTGCTCTGAAAATGCTGGACTTTTGGTGGTTCCAAGAGTCTCTACAAGCACAGTGGGAGGTCGAGCGTTTTGCTGTGTCATGGAATCAGCTCCTGTCCATGTTAAAGAGGCCGACACAGTCTCTTCATTTAAGACCAGGCTTAAAATGCTCCTCTTTGTACTTCAGGCCAGTTAGGAACATTACTGGTATTGCCCCATCACTACTCTTCATACAGTCCAAGGAATAATGTCAAAACACACTCTCGAAAAGTGTTTTTACTCTAGTGTTACGTCCTCTCCCAATATTACTGTACTTCTATCTTAAATTACTCCAATAGATGTTGTATTTGTCTTCTAAGTCTTTCTTTCACCAACTTTTCTCTACTGTGCGGCATTCATGGTATTTTAAACACGTGAACCAATTTGACGTCATCATCATACACTAAAAATACTAGAATAAATCCAAATGAATCCAAGCTTTGGCTCGTTGTAGTTCACACTGCAATAATACCAGAGCACCACACGAGGGCAGCACAACACCATGTATCTCAAACAGACTTTTCATACAATTAGCTCTCAATAAAAAGTAGTGTGTTTGTTTCTTATTACATGAAACAAATAAAAATAGACATCAGATAACATACATGCTTAATAATAATGAAAAAAAAAAAATGCAAGACAAATACATTACGTAGTACTAAACGAACATTTGGCTGGTCTGATTTCTGGCCGTTTTCAACAAAGTAAATTATGTAAAAAGATGCACTGTGAGATGTTGCAAATGGTGCATTAGAATTTTAGATTTAGTAGAGTCTTTGGCTCAACACGAAATGCCAAATTAACAAATGTGAGAGTAGGAGTGTGTCAGATGTGCATTTGATTTGATGCAGGAAAAGAGATTTGTGCTCATTGAATCCGACAAGACCTGAAAAACTCAAACATTATCGACTGGTGAAGACTGCAGTGAACGAGGCATCAAATAACCAACTGTCATTACTATTAATACAACAATTTTTCATTTATGAAACATAGTTCATACTCACGGTAATCAATACGACTTTCAGAATTCATTTTAAAAAAAGAGAGAAATTCTGATGAAGGAAAAGTAATGTAGTATGTAGTATATTGAAGTATAATTCAGCCAAAGACGAGTAAAAAGAAGCGGGAGAATATTTGGGGATGACCATAGTTTAATGTTACTTTTTTTGAGCCCTTAAACTTATTCCAACAGCGTTTCATCATCATTAGTTTACACAGATTTATTTTTATTGCATGTTTGAATAATCCTGTATTTTCCTCCAACTGAGGCTGAGCTGACGGTTCAGAAAAGTCTTGTTTTCACCTACCCCCTATCCCCGCTCACATTCATGTTTTACTGAACAAAACTGTAAAACAAAAGACTTTTGTTTTTGCTTTCATTTTTCATGAGCTGAACTCAAAGATATTAAACCATAAACACTAAAGATGAGCGTTAGTGAGATAATCCCGCCCCCTCACGGGTGTGGCAGGTCATCAGACCATCATGAATATAAGTGTGCCTTGGGCTGGCCACAATAAAATTACACATTCACGTTCAGTTTTTGTCAATGTCAATGTAAAAATGTATTTATAAAGCACACTTATAACTTTAAAAGCCCAAAGTGCTGTACAGCAAAGTGCAATAATACATATATACAACCAATTCAAATACACATGAAGTTAATAAACAATAATGACTCGGCTCGGTTCATGTTTAAAAGGCCAGAGAGAAAAAGTAGGTTTTTAACAAGGATTTAAACTGCTCTAGTGTCTCAGCAGCTCTCACATGCAGAGGCTGTTCCAGAGCCCGGGCCCCGCAAATAACAAGGAGCCAGACCATTTAGACAAATAAAACCGTGAGCAACATTTTAAATTGGATTGTGTGGAGAACTGTAAGCCAGAGCGGCGATGCCAGGACTGGAGACATGTGCTGGTGACGCCTTGAACCTGTGAGCAGCCGCGTTCTGCACTAACGGCAAGGCTTTAAGAGAGGGCAGATCCACACCATAATAAAGAGAGATGCAGTAATCTAGGAGTGATGAAATGAAAGAGTGAATCACTCTTTCAAGGTCCTTGGCAGGAAAGTATGTTTTTACTTTAGGTCGTAACCTCGGCTGAAAAAAGCTGTTTTCACCACTGCACTGACTTGTTTGTCCAGCTTAAGAGATGAATCCATCAGCACACCAAGAGTCAGTATCTCGTGTGACTTTGCCTCCTCATCTCCTTTGCATAGGTGTGCCTTGGGCTGGCCACTCTGAAATGTTCAGCTTTATCACACAGATGTGGACATGCTGACTGCATGAGACGTCTGTGCAACGAGTGTTTCAGAGTGGCCTTTTACTGTGGCCAGCCTGAGGCACACCTGTGCAATATTCATGCCGTCTCATGAGCATCTTGACATGCCACACCTGTGAGGGGGATGGGTTGTCTTATTTGATCTTATTTGCACGACTATTTACATACAGCAGGTGATTGTATGTTGCACCTTAAAGCAAGTTTTTAATTCAGTTCATTGACAATGGCAATAAACCCCTGATTCTGCTTCTGCTTCTGCTTCTGCTTCTGCTTCTGCTTCTGCTTCTGCTTCTGCTTCTGCTTCAGCTTCAGCTTCTGCTTCTGCTTCTGCTTCTGCTTCTGCTTCTGCTTCTGCTTCTGCTTCTGCTTCTGCTTCAGCTTCAGCTTCTGCTTCTGCTTCTGCTTCTGCTTCTGCTTCTGCTTCTGCTTCTGGTTCTGCTTCTGCTTCTGCTTCTGCTTCTGCTTCAGCTTCAGCTTCTGCTTCTGCTTCTGCTTCTGCTTCTGCTTCTGCTTCTGCTTCTGCTTCTGCTTCTGGTTCTGCTTCTGCTTCTGCTTCTGCTTCTGATTCTGATTCTGATTCTGCTTCTGATTCTGATTCTGAGCTCCATCAGCAGGCATGAAGAACAGCAGGGGTGTCCAAACTTGTTTCACTGAGGGCTGCATTTTGAAACATACACGGGGCAGAGGGCCACAGACAACCAGACAATGTCAAATTTGTCAAACGACAAAGTGGAGCATTCAAAATTTTGCATTTGACATAGTTTCGATGCCTCAACACCTTTATTAAGACTTGGAACATTAATAATAGGTTGGTATAACATCAAAATGCTTGAATTTTTCCAATTTCCAGTAAAAGTACTACTTTTTGTTGTTTGGACCAACTTAGCAGGAAGCCGGAGGGACAATAAAAAATAGTCCGAGGGCCGCATTTGGCCCCTGGGCCGTAGTTGGGACCTGTCGCATGCCTGTAGTAAAGCCTTGTGAATGAGTAATAGGACACAGTTCGCCTGTATTTGAGTGAAATGTCACTATGAAGAGGCTTCTCAATGTCAACAGACCCTTTTTCTACAGCAATATTGACATTTACAATGAACAAAAAGTAAAAGAATGATCTACAGTTCAATACTAAATATCTTACAAATAGACATAATACATCTCCTTTAAAGCATTTCCAGATACATGTTTTGTTTAACATTGGAATAGTGCACAGTATGTTACTAAAGCTCCTGTTTCAACTCTGAGTTAAAACCACATAAATATCCAGTCATTATCTTCCTTTAAATGACGTGCGTTAAATGAATCTATATGTTTCGAGCAGCTCATCCTACGGCTTTGTTTCGGATCAACACAAATAAAGTAATGCACCATTTTCCATTTCAGGTCAGCGTTGGTAAAGCACAGCAGAATGAAACCCCCCGCCGCCCCGTGTCATGAATATTTCCTTTGACATTTACAACGCGCCGCCATCTTGTGTCATCAGTGGCACAAACGCGGACATCAGCGCACAAAGAGGCCTGATCAAAGCGCTCCGTCTGATGTTTACAAAAGCCTCGAGTTTTTTTGATTTGAGCCGGTTTGAACTGGGACCGATGCGTGGCCCGGTCAGAGCTGGACCACAAAGGACCAGAAGCACATATAGCCACAGAAGTACTTATCTGAATAGTACACGGTCGCTATCAGTCACTGGGTAAAAACAGATACTTGAGCTTGTAATTTGATCTGTTGTGACGAAAACGAATGAAAAACTAATTTGCTGAAATAACATGATAATGCTGGCCGGGGTGCGACTTATACTGATATTTATACTTATATACTTATACTCCGGAGCGACTTATATGTGATAATATTTGTTATTTTCACACTTTCAACCACATTTCACACTCCAGTGCGACTTATATATGTTTTTTTCTTATCATTATGCATTTTTTGGCTGGTGCGACTTATAGTCCAGAAAATATGGTATTGCCAATCCAACTAAGTGACCAACCAACTAAATCAATAAATCTGTCAATCAACTCATCAATAACTGCAAAGCTAATGTCGTTAGCTTGTCCTTCCCTTAAAATATACCACGTTTTAGTAAATAGTATCTGTCATTCGCTTGATAATTTCTCACTCTGTACTTTCCCCACACTGCGCATTGTAATTGTTGCCGGTCTCTAAGCAACGACTTTGTTAAATGCCAGGAATAGACCGTTCATTACTTCCCGCAGAGAAAATAGATGCGTTTTTCCGTCAATAGTCAAGGTATATTACGGCGATCGTCAGGCACTGTACGGCCGTTGATTATAATGTAAATGGACGCAATTTCGACCGTATATTTCTCATTCTGTAGCTTATTCTCGACAGTGTGGGGTCTTCTCGTTGTGGAGTTTGCATGTTCTCCCCGTGTCCTCCCTGCTTTCTTTAGATTTAACAGCTGCATTGAAGGAAAATCTGGTCCAAGATCTGTAGAAACCCTTTTGTGTCTGAAAAAATCAACCTATTCAGAGGACAAATTTGAAAACATGCACACTATACGTTTCTTTAAAGCTGGCGTACCTGATTTTCACACAGCGGAAGAATTAAGTATGTATTTAAATCTATCTCGTCCCGATCGCTTACAAACCCTTTAGCACATCGCTAATATTCAGAAGCGTTCATTTCCATGCACGGCTTGAGAAGAGTGTTTTTTTTTTTCCCCGTGCAAAGATGGATAGACCGAAAACCAGATAAATGTCGCCACAGTTTTCGATGAGCGCGAGTGAATCACAGGAAACACACGGTCCGTCGTCATAAACAAACATGGCGGCTCACGGGTAGAAAACACCACCGAGGACGGACGAATAGCACACATTTCTCAAAAGCAAAACACTCTAAATCTGAGGAAACGGAAATAGAAGTGACACGTGGAAGACATCGCATCAAGGGGGTGCCACAGGGCTCAGTTTTGGGGCCCCTCATCTTGTAGATCAATGACTTTGGTCAAAATGTCTCTGATGCTAACGTGCATTTTTATGTTAATGACTGTTATTTACTGCTATGGATCATCTCTTGCTCAGAAACCCTGCAGAAGTTAGAACTTAAATCCCGTAATAAAATAAAGAAAATAAAGAGCCTCGTTACAGCAACTTTTTAAAATCTGTGTTAGCTTAGGCAGAGAAAAATAATTTGTCTGTTTGCCGTAACCCGACCGACTCGGTAAAAAAATAGCCGACTGAAAAAAAAAAATCTGTATTCTGTCAAAATGATGCCAAATATTTTTTTTGGTCTTATATCTTGCCAACTCACCGACCGTTTTTTCCAAAAAGCGCCGTGTTGAATAATTTTGTATCACTGGAACTCTCTAGAAATATTTTTAAGCCGAAAATGTTGCAAAAACAGTTGAGAAATGAAACTAACACAAACGGAGAACGTCTCATTGACTGTTGAAGCTCGACCGCTGGTGGTCACTGCGGGTCACTGCGGGTCACTGCGGGTCACTGCAGGTCACTGTGGGTCACTGTAGGTCACTGTGGGTCACTGGCATAATCCAAAAATGGCGACGATTTCGATTTTTTTTTTTTTTTTTTTGCCTTCAAAGTAAAAAAAAAAAAAAGAATTTACCTACCTACCGACCCACTTGAAAAATGTTGGGTCGGGTTACAGCAAACACACAATTGATTTGGGGCAGCCTTGTGATCTTTGGTATATGAACGCTTCCTCTTCGTGTCTTCAGACGGTGGACACAGCTTCTCATGCTTCTCCCAGGTTCATCTCTAACTGTGGAGCCTCGACACGTCACTGACTTGTACTCACGAGCGCGATGGCCTTCTCTGGCCACTAGGAGGCGAACACATTGGTCCACATTTACTAACAAGGCAATGCTTGGATCACTGCCTCCTACATTTGTGCTTTGATCACACAGAGAAGAGTTGACTCATCTTCCATCAGCTGTTGCTCTCTGTTCCTTTCGAGTCGGGGAAGAAACCTTTGTCCACTCGGCTCCTTTTGTTGGGAACATGTTGCACAAAGACTGAGTTCATGTCTTTAAATGCATTCGAGACGGTATCAATAATGTGCAAATGTTTTCATAATGTGTGTAATTTTAATGTTAATGTCGTTTGTTGAAACTATGTAGACTTTGCTGCCTTTTGGCCAGATCTCCCTCCCTGGGAAAAGAGGTTTTTAATCTTCTGGTTAAATAAAGGTTAACTCAAAACATTTAAAATCGTACAACAAATAAGTGGCTGTGATTGGATTGACCGTAATTGTCAGATGGTGGTCAGAAAGCAGCAGGAGAAAGTAGTCGGAGGCCTGGCAAAGTCAATAGAGCAGTGAAGCCACTAAAAGGCGGAAAAACAAACTAAATAAAGCAACAAAAGCAATGAATGACATTTATTTTTCTGCTGCAATGATTAACAAAAATCGTAAATAACATTCAGATGGTGATAGCTCTATTTTCAGCCTGTGATTGTTGGTCATCCTTGACTTTTAGATGCATTCACCATCATAATGAAAGAACTAATGGCTGAACTTTTCACGTTATTTATACTTTGTGTGTGTTTGAATACACTTTTCCATTGGGCGTTTGTGTGTTTTGTGCAGATGCAACAGGTGAACGGTGACACGAGGAGCAGGAGAGAGAGCTCGATGACATTTCTGTGTCAGTCAGTGGAATAAAGCCCATTGTGCCGTGAGTGTCTGTGGCAGCTGATAACATTTAGTCAAAGGACATTTTAGAGGGAGATTGAAGACATTTGAGGGGTCTAAAGTCGGCCAGTGTTTAGTTTGGTGGACGATAGAGACGTCGTGGATATCTGCAGAGAAATGTGACAGGTGAGATGATGGTTTCCAAGGAGATTTTAAGCTCTACATGAAGGTAAACTGACTTTTAAAAATGGTAATCATGTTATAATGTGGTTTCCTGATTAATAAATATATACCTTTCAGTACTGAGATGGCAGTTCTCAGTAGTTTTATTTGTTCTATTCTTACTTCATGTTGACGATGTGAAAGGATTTGAACAGTGTTTCTCTTTTTTGCGAAAATACCAGAGTCTATGCATTATTTGAATTGGCTGTACCTGATTTTCACAGTTTTGAAATGTGAAAAACAGTGATTTTTTGGTATGTAAGAAAGTAAAACAAATTCCCCAAGAACGCATATAGTGTAAACGTATTTAGTATTTCGGGTGAAAATGAGACCACAGCGCTGTATCTGTATCTCATTATGGAGAGTTTTTATTCTTAGAGAAGCAGGAAGTGCGGCGTTAGCATGCTAATGTTTGTTAGCTTTACCCGGGACAGCAAAACTCCCTCTGGGCAGGGACGTGGAAAAAGTGCTTATAAACTCATCTTTGTGAGTATTTACTGTTCCTTATCCATCATCTCCATGGAGACAACATACACCTGTCATACACCTGTCATACACCTGTCATACACCTGTCATACACCTGGTCAAGGCACATCTTGTGAAAATGACGAATGTAAGTGCAAAGATAGTACAAGATATTCATATTTCACAACACTGTCTCTTTCTTTTTGATGGACACAGTTAAAGGACACATATCATGCATCATTAGTTTAGTTGCTGTCCTTTAAACGTGCTCTTGAGTACTTTCATTTTGGCATCTCATAGTTTAGAACGTAGTGAAATGTACGTAATGTAAAGCACAATTTTTTTATCAATCAGATCTAGATTTGCAGTCAGCGTGTCATGGGAATTACCATGGAGGGGGGATAAAAGCTAGCTTGCCCCGATGTGCTAATTCAAGCTTGTATTGAAATTATTGGCAAGAATGTTCAGCGCGACTTTGGCGATTGCTTATGAACTTAAAAACGGCGCTAAAGATGTCAAAATTCTGAGGCTCAGAGAACAGAGAAGACGACCTTGTGAACAGGGTTAACGATGCAAGCGTGAAAGATGCTAAAAAACACTCCAAAAAAAGTAAATTTGGCACAATACATCATTTAAACATTTCCAACAACAAACAGCAACGAGGGTAATTATTCCAAGGCGACACCTGTGAATAAAGGACTCCGTAACAAACCCAGATCTAGTTAAGCCTGACTTTAATCTGCCGCACAGATAACCGCGCTTTCACAGCCGCTTGATAATCCCTTCAATCAAAAGCTAGCTTGCCCCGACGTGCTAATTCAAGCTCGCAGTTGAAATGATCGACAGAAATGTTCAGCGCAACTTTGTCGATTGCTTATGAACTTAAAAACGGTTTCGGGCGTCAAAATTCTGGAAAATTGGCGCTTTGTGAGGCTCAGAGAACAGAGAGGACGACCTCGTGACCAGGGCTAACGGAGCAAGCGTGAAAGATGCTAAAAACCACTCAACAAAAAGTCAATTTTGTCATTTAAAACCTCACAACAACAACAACAAACAGCGACGAGGGTAATTATTACAAGGCGACACCTGTGAATAAAGGACTCCATAACAAACCCAGACTTAATTAAGCCTGACTTTAATCTGCCGCACAGATAACCGCGCTTTCACAGCCGCTTGATAATCTCTTCTCTCTTCCACAATGTGCTCACTCGCCGTGTCGTCTGCTTTGTCGATCCCTTTGTCTGCCCCCTCTCATATCTCCACGCCAGCACTTCCAATATGAATCTAGTTTTTGTCCCTCGTGGGTTCCCGTAGCCTGATTGCCGCCAGCCGCATCTGTCGCCCGTATCCATGAGAGCCATTATTGAGATTTGCCTCTGTTGTCAATTACGCGGGAAGAGGACACATGTGTTGTCCATAGAAATGCAAAAAGGCGTATTCAAATATCCTCGCCGCTGACATTTTTAACCAAAGAAATGATTATTCCGCTATTTTAGCCACAGATAATAATGATCGGTTTCGTTGGAGGACTCTTTCGGCGGTGGCGGCGCGTCGCTTTGTTGGTTGAACTGTCATTATCAAAGCCAATTAGCGAAGACTAATTTTGTCTCGAAGAGCGAGAGAGAGAAAGTGTCGAGCAGCGTCTCAGTCCAAGTGTAAACAAGACAACAGCTGCTGCGAAGGACAATAAAGTGAGGAAGAGACTAATGTGAAAAGTGATGCAGCTGATTTAAAACACAACTGTGGAATTCATGTGACAGGAGCGTTTTTTTTAAAGTCTCATCAGACACTGCGGCTCTAAAATGTTGGAGCTAACGTAGCATTTTCCACTGTTCGTGTCCGTCTTTTGTCATTTTAGTGCGGTTAAAACAGCTAAAAGATGAGTGTGTTCAAGACGCATGGCATTTCGGACACGCGGGAGACCTTTGTTTTCTGTCTGTTTTCTGTAAATTTTCTGTCTGTTTTCTATACATTTTCTGTCTGCTTTCTGTCTCTTTCCTGTCTGTTTTCTATACATTTTCTGTCTGCTTTCTGTCTCTTTCCTGTCTGTTTTCTATACATTTTCTGTCTGCTTTCTGTCTCTTTCCTGTCTGTTTTCTATACATTTTCTGTCTGCTTTCTGTCTCTTTCCTGTCTGTTTTCTATACATTTTCTGTCTGCTTTCTGTCTCTTTCCTGTCTGTTTTCTATACATTTTCTGTCTGCTTTCTGTCTCTTTCCTGTCTGTTTTCTATACATTTCTGTAAATTTTCTGTCTGTTTTCTGCCCATCTTCTGTCCGTTTTCTGTCTGTTTTCTGTCTGTTTCCTGTTTGTTTTCTGTCTGTTTTCTGTCTGTTTCCTGTTTGTTTTCTGTCTGTTTTCTGTCTGTTTTTTGTCTTTTTTCTGTCTGTTTCCTGTCTGTTTTCTGTCTGTTTTCTATACATTTCTGTCAATTTTCTGTCTGTTTTCTATACATTTTCTGTCTGTTTTCTGCCCGTTTTATGTCTGTTTTCTGTCTGTTTCCTGTTCGTTTTATGTCTGTTTTTTTTCTATTTTTTGTCTATTTTCTGTCTGTTTTCCGTCTGTTTTCTATATATTTCTGTAAATTTTCTGTCTGTTTTCTGTAAATTTTCTGTCTGTTTTCTATACATTTTCTGTCTGCTTTCTGTCTGTTTCCTGTCTGTTTCCTGCCCATTTTTTGCCCGTTTTCTGTCTTTTTTCTGTCTGTTTCCTGTCTGTTTTCTATACATTTCTGTAAATTTTCTGTCTGTTTTCTGCCCATCTTCTGTCCGTTTTCTGTCTGTTTTCTGTCTGTTTCCTGTTTGTTTTCTGTCTGTTTTTTGTCTGTTTTCCGTCTGTTTTCTATACATTTTCTGTCTGTTTTCTGGCCGTTTTCTGTCTGTTTTCTGTCTGTTTCCTGTTCGTTTTATGCCTGTTTTTTGTCTATTTTCTGTCTGTTTTCCATCTGTTTTCTTTACATTTCTGTCAATTTTCTGTCTGTTTTCTGTCTGTTTCCTGTGAAATATCAGTCACAAAAGTGCAGAAATCTCATATTTTGATTGTGAACCAGCTCCATTTGCATTATATTTCACTACAAACAGATGTTGCATATGTTCAAAACGCTGCAGAATAACTAACTCAAGGTAAAATCAATGTAAATAAACTCTTAGAACTTTATATTATTAACATCATGCTCTTTTGTAACACTACATTCTTACTGTCTCTGCGCTCACACTGTCATTGTGCCTCACTCCAGTCTCAGTAATTGTAAAAACGTCAGCTCGGTGGGTTTTGAACTGTCATTGTCTGTTTGTTTCCACTCATTGCAGACCGTATGCCTCTGACAGCGGGAAGACGACGTGAGCATTTTGCATGTTTTACTTTACTTTTGTGACGACGTTGCCGCTCTCGAGCCGCGCGTTTGTTTTGGCCCACTTTCAACGCTGCTCTTTTTTTCCCGCCGAACAAATGTGCGATTGTGCGAGTCTCAGCGCGGCGGATTTTTAAATATGCAAATGCGAACCGAGCAACAGACGGGATTACGGGAGAACTTGAATCGCCGAAACCGATCTGCGTGCCAGCGCCGAAGTTTTGGGGAGGAAAGATGGAGGATTCAAACACACGGTATCACTCTAAACACGCACGATGGAGGTTGTGCGTTTGACATGATTTTCATCTGAAATATGGGCAGCGCAACTGATACAATGTTTTGTCTGTGGAGTCTTTAGTTTTACTTCATGCGATAAAATGTAAACTGAAAGTCGTTTCTCCATTGTTGCAGTGCAGAGCTCGTTTCGGTCCCAATCGTGGGAGATAAAGGACACTTCACCCTCACCCCGTAACAATTATTTCCTCAACAATCCAGGAAACAGCTTGTTTAAGGTTAAGGTTTAGGTTAAGGTACAGGGCGGGTACAAACGAAATAAGTAGCGGTAGAGTTTTATACTTGTTATTAGACTCTTTCACATTTTAGTTGCGTTTTGAGCCCTTACAGGAGAAAATGTCACGCTCACCGGCGACGGTCATTGCTAAAATCTGCATCTGCATGACCCCTGACCCCTCGGGTAATGCTGCAGCGAGGCACTCCTGACCGGGATCTGGAGAAGGGTCCATGAGTGCTGCTCAGTGCTGACGTGGAAGGATGCAGAGCGCACAGTTTCCCTACAAAAATAACTATGAATTTCTTCTGCAAAACGACTCGAGATCTTATAGACATCAGTGCAGAAAGTGAGGCCCATTTTGTGGCCTGAAAATACAGTATATACTTTAAATGTACAGGTTGACCTAATGTGAAGTGTCTGAGCGCAGGAGCATAACATATACTGTACTTTTTGGACTTTAAGCCGCTACTTTTTCCCACGCTTTGAACCCTGCGGCGCATACAACCAACGTATAGATTTTCTACTGTCTTACGGCCACCGGGGGGCAGGAAGCGCAATCATTCGACACACTGTAGAAGAAGACGTCAGTGCACAGTGGAAGGGTCAACACTAGATCATATACGGAAACGGGACGGAAGTTACTGAAACCAACATGGCGGCGACCAAGACCGGTCCCGCTGATACAGCTCAGGCAATCATTTTGTCTCTTGGGTCTGGGTTAACCCCAAGTTAAACATCTATGTGTAAATCTCACCTCATGTTACACGTGGGCACCTGGGGGTTATTGACAGGTGTATAGCCTGAAAAGTACGGTAGCACCTTATTTGTTTAGTGTTGGCTCCACAAACTTGTCATGTAAATCTTATGGTTTAAAGTCCTTTATAGTTCCTGTCAAATTTCATAGACATATATTCAAATGCATATCAATAAATAATCGGTACATTAGTGGGAGAGCCTGGAAATACCTCGTCCATCCCAGAAAACAGAATCAAGCCTCTTTTAAAATAAGTGCAACAGGTTAACAGGTTCCATGTCACCTCCAATTACATGGAGGTGACATGGAAATACTTGTACAAAGAAATGCATATATACATGTACTTACAGTAGTATCTGGTGCAGAAACAGAGCTTTTGTGGCTTGACAAAAACGACAAAACAACACCAATCTCACAGACTTTTTAAAGATTTTATGAGTTGTACAAAGTGCAAAAGTGCCAAAATCAACCAAAAAGAATTTACACAAAACATTTAAAAATGCGGAATAAAACGCCCTTTTCAACTGACAACAATCACGTCTTTGGGGTCGAATAACGGCAGCACTTTCTGGAGCTATTGGGTAAAAAAAATGGTTGTTCATTTACGCTGGCCGAGAAGACGACCGACTTTGTGCCAGCTTTTGTAATTATGGAAATATTAACCATAAACCAGGTCAACGACTTTGCAATCCGACAATCAAACAGCGACTTCCACCATCAGTCCTGGTATTTTGACGTGTAGACATGCGAGAAAGCCGTTTTTACACTTTTACACATGGATGGGCGCGGTCACTGGTGCGTTGGCTCATTTGGCGCTGGTAAAGCAGGACTGGTGTATCTCTGAACTCTGCGACGGGCCCGCTGCGAGAGGGGCCGTGAAATTGTCAAAAGTGAATAATCTTTTTAATTTCGTGGGAGTGAGTTTAATGGCGAGGAACACGCCGAATGGGCCGGAATCAGCGGCATGAATAAAAATGATTTTCTTATTAGTATAAAACCAATATAAGGCCAATCACTACGTCAGAAAACCCACACGGCTCCTCCACGTGTCGTGTTTATGCCCCGAAAAAAGACGGCTAATGCATATTTAACAGTAAAGAAAGAATCGCACCGTGGAATGTATAAGTACATGTAAAAGATTCTTTAGAAACAGAGTCACAACGTTGGAGAATTGAAGTGGAATATTGATCACAGATGGGAACTCAAGCGAGAGTGAAATAAAGTATTTATGAATCGACTCCATTGCGGGGTAAAAAACAGGACGTTTTGTCATTCTCAGTCAGTTTTTCACATAAAATAAACACTGTTTTTACTGGACTATTTCTCCAAATGAGATTACTTCAGGAAAAATACAGCTGGATGTCTTTTTTCTGTGGCTTATCACCGACTGAGTACGACAGGACCGAGCCCGTTTGAGTGCGTCAGAACCGGTTCAAAGGTAAGAAATGTGTAATAACTAGTGTAATTACCTGACTCTTATCACAGATTATCAAATGTAAAATGAATGACGGTTTAATTTTGATGAGAGACTAAGATTTAAAACGATGTATAGCTGGGCGATGATAAAAGAGTCTGTTTGATGATGAAAACTGACATTTAATTAGGGAAAATTGACAATGTTAAGAATCATCATGATTTAAATGTACAATTCAAACAAACACGTGTTCAGCTTCAGGAGCTGTGTCCAGACCCTTCAACCTGAGGAGAAGTCTGTGGATGAATGACACAACAAAGGGCTCAGAGTATACGGCCGCGTGTTCCAGCAACTTCAGCGGCCATTTTGGTCACACCCCGCCGAAGGCCCAAAGTCACTGGCATAGGTCCCAGTCACCCGCGACCCCTGACCCCTGACGTGCACCTCCAGCTCAGCATTAACTGAGCTGGAGGTCTATTATTACTATTAGTAGGATTCTCTAAACTTACTATTAGTACATGTCGATCAACTAAAACACTATCAACCGATTAATCGACTAAACAAGTCCTCTATGGAGACCTGTAGCACTGATCAAGACCAAAGACATGAAAAAACCCACTAAAAACAGAATGAAAAGCTTTATTTCCATTGTAAAAAATAAATAAAATAAATAAAATAAATAAAATAAATAAAATAAATAAAATAAATAAAATAAATAAAATAAATAAAATAAATAAAATAAAATAAATAAAATAAATAAAATAAATAAAATAAATAAAATAAATAAAATAAATAAAATAAATAAAATAAAATAAAAAATAAAAACTATGACCAAATGAAGGGATGCAAAAAATAAAGTGTTGTACATTTAAATACAAAAAAATACAGCGGGACAAAAAAACAACTCGATATCATAATCCGCAGCGATCTGAAATGTCCAAAATACAAACAAATGATCCCAGATTGTCATCGATTCTAACTGTATAACACGTCTTCTTCCATAAATGCTACTTTTTACAGCAACTTCAGCAGCCATTTTGGTCACGCTAAGGCCCAAAGTCACTGGCATAGGTCCCAGTCACCCGCGACCCTTGACCCCTGACGTGCACCTGCAGCTCTGCATTAACTGAGCTGAAGGTCTATTAGAACTATTAGTATGATTGTCTAAACTTACTATTTGTACGTTTAGAGAATCACACCAAAAAACCCGTCATGGCTAAACTAGAAACGATCTGTGTTTTCGACTATGTCCGCGTGAAAACACTTTAAAGTCGTGTCATTCGATCTTAAGTGCTTTGTAATGACTCGTAAATCAATTTGGAGCTGGTTCACTAAACTCTTTGATTCTTTTGACTTGAGCCCACACAGTTCAGAGCCGAGCGCAGGCGTGAGGCTCCGGCGGATCAATTCTCCACGGGAACCGAGAGGACGAGTCTGTGGGGCGCAGGGGCCGGTCCACAATGTGCACTACATCTATTCAACACAGGGACATATTAAACACGGTACGAGGGCCCATGTTCGACTACAGATGATCTTAAACGACCAATGACGTTCCCCGCTGATCGATTAGACGACTGAAGGAGACGAATTCATACAAAAACTGTTACAAAACTGTATGTAAAAGTAAGATTAAACCCAAGCTCACTCCATGTTTTCTTCTTTCTGCTCTGGTCCCGCCAAAATCCTCATGATCTCAATGAAATAATTAGTCAAATATTAAAAATGTCGATCAACTAAAACACTATCAACCGATTAATCGACTAAACAAGTCCTCTAGAGGAGACCTGTAGCACTGATCAAGACCAAAGACAAAACAGGAAAAACCCCACTAAAAACAGAATGAAAAGCTTTATTTCCATTGTAAAAAATAAATAAAATAAATAAAATAAATAAAATAAATAAAATAAATAAAATAAATAAAATAAATAAAATAAATAAAATAAATAAAATAAATAAAATAAAATAAATACATAAAATACATAAAATAAGTAAAATAAGTAAAATTAAATAAAATTAAATAAAATTAAATAAATTAAATTACATTACATTACATAAAATAAAATAAAAAATATATATATATAAACTATGACCAAATGAAGGGATGCAGAAAGTGTTGTATATTTAAATACAAAAAAATACAGCAAGGACAAAAAAACAACTCAATATCATAATCTGCAGCGATCTGAAATGTCCAAAATACAAACTAATGATCCCAGATTGTCATCGATTCTAACTGTATAACACGTCTTCTTCCATAAATGCTACTTTTTAATCATCTTTAACGTCTTACAAACGTCACGATAAGACACTATTCAAAAGTTCTCCAAACGCCCTCGGTGGCCTTTCGAACCGCGCTCACGCTGAACCATCTGGAGGAGAACGAGTGGCAGACTTTTCATCACGTTTTCCTCTATTAGACGCAGAGACAAACGAGAGTAACGAGAGCGGTGACGAGGATGCTGTTGAGGAAACAAAACCTCTATTTAGAAGCACAAAGAGGAGAGGAAGAGGATGGAGAGAGCGCTCGGATGGAGGAGGAAGAGAGGAAAGGGGGGAGAAAAAAGGGAGGGCGCAGAGTAAATACTGAGACGTGGAAATACGACTGTGGAGAGAGAGAGGGATGGTGCACTGTAAAAGGAAGAAAGGCTAGGTTTTTTTAACGTTATTTATAGATTAGGTTGTATTTCCATGAGCAGACGTCTGGTTTATTAAGATAAGATAAGATATTCCTTTATTGTTCACACATGGGGAAATTTCATTGTTGCAACGCAGGTAGATACAGGGTAAAAGGACAGATAACTTATAGGAAGTTTAAAAAACACTCTTAATAGAAGAACTCTTATAAACAAAACTCTTATAAACAAAAACTCCTATAGACAAAACCTCTCATTTCCTAATAAGGAATGGAGGGGAAGAATAAAGATAAAATAAAATAAAAACAGCGTAAGACAAGATAATACTAATAATAATGGTAAAATAAACACTCTATTTACATCAGTTATATGCACATGAATATGACAGTATTGAGTACGACAGTAATTGCACATGAATATGACAGTATTCTTACTGTTTTCTTATTTTTAAGGAACATTATCGGTCGTTAGAAAGAGAGTGTTTCAGGTGCAACAGGAAAAATGCTTCAAGAAATCTTTTAATGAATGAATCGTGAAACTTTTCAGACATTTTAAAACAGGTTGCGTGAGGTGCACGGTATAAAAGATTGGGCTATGAAAATGACTTTTTTTAAATCTTAAGATAGGTTATTAGAATTTTATGCATTGCTTCATCTGTTTTACACACTTCTATTTCATATCAGTTTTATTACTTGGAGGTAAAATGATCTGCCATTAGAAAATGTTAGAAAAAGTGAAATAATCCGTCAAAAATCCAGATTTTCTACCTTGAAATAATGAAACGAAACCTGAGACTTATGAGACATTTTGAAACAAGCCAATCGTGAGGTGCAGTGTGTAAAGAAAGAAAATGTCCAAGTTTGTAGTTTTTACTTATTATCTGATTTGTAAAGATATATATTGGATTTTCAAAATATCTGCTGTATTCTTATTTATTTTAAATATTTCTTTAAATATCTGTCTATGGAAAGAGGGTTAGCTTTTCTTAATTCAAAATGATTTTGCCTTTAAAAATGTACTTGAAACTGATCAGAAATATCTCAAAACAGGTTAAATCTATACCCTTTTTGAAAAGGTATTTTTCTTGTTTCTTGCTTTTTTTTTTTTTTACACTAAAAAGTAAAAAGTACCTTAAAACAGCATTAGAAAATTCATCAGTATAAGCTTGAACAAAGATGGGAAAGAGCCACATTTGGACCAATGAAATAACAAACTACAAAATAACAATATTCTGAATATACATGTTGATTCAACTTGCAGTAAAATACCATTTGACAGCGTGTGCACATTCAGTGGTACACGTGAGGGTTAACAAACAAAATTACATCTAAAGTCACCTCAAACAAGTGCGTTTAATGTCATTTCCATGGTGTAGACATTCTTTTTTACAGTGCAGGTCCCAGCGCCGTCAGACGGGTGGAGTTATGTGTGCGAGGGGCGTGTCAGTGTCCAGGCCAAGCGCTCCCCTCGTCCCAGGCCTTTGTCCAGACTTATATTCCTCTTTTAAATGTGCTGATTCACACTGGAGCAGACAAAAGGACTCATTTGAATACAGGACATTTACTTGTACTTTTTGGAGTAGCTTTCAAATACCAAATACTGCTTTGCATGTCACAACGTATAGTATAGTGTAGTACTCTTGAGTAAAAGTTGTGTTTTTGTTTCCCACTGTGAGCAAATCTTTAAATCTGTACGTTTATGTCGACAATAGTAAAGGATTGAACTCATTTTTTAATTCAAAATATTATAGATTTGCATTCTTTTTTTTTTTTTTTTTAAATAACATTTACTGAAACATATTCATTATTCTGCAGTGACAGTTACTTGAGCAGTACTTTCCCCAAATACTTCTTGCCTCATGTGAGTCAGTTCTTATCATTACAGTACAGTTTTTGAGGCAACATATACAAACATATTTATATGATTAGAATGGAATAGAGTAATATTCAAAAGTAACAAAACACAACTCACACACTTGAACTAATGTACAAGAGAAAATTGTTAGTAACAATATGAATAACTATATTTTTGTGACTGTGTGTTCTGATTTTAGAAAATGATGGAAAAAAAGTCATTATTTTACATTGTGTATGTTCTCACTGTGCAAAAAAAAAACATTTCAAAACTACTACTTATACTAACTAAACTACTTATAAAAGCTTTTTGGACATTCATTTTTAGAATTATTACATTTACAGAGCTACAACTTGGAAGAAACTAAAACCTTTAAGTTTAGTGAAAATGATTTGTTTTTTTTTGCAACAAGAAATATAAAGTTTTTTGTTTGCATTTCAAAGCAAATCGTCCATTTTACCCCCAAAGTCAAAGTGCAATCAACAGTTCTTTGCTATATATGTATTGAGTATTTGTATTCGAACCCTCGCTGACCGCTGCGTTTGACGTCTTCATCCAGGACCATGAACAATCTTTTTGCTTCTCCCTCAGCGCCTCACTGAAGCACAGAAGAATCCCTTTGACCGGCAGTGCGGGGGACAGGACGCCCACCGCCCATATAAGGGAGCGAGGCGAAAGGGGGGCGGGGCCTGGTTCTATACACGACACATTCGCGGCGGCTGAATCGCGTTGGGGACGGCCTGAGAAAAAAAAGCGCCTTGGACTGTGGACGGTTTGGACTCGCTGGGGTCTGGCGCGCGCATTTGACTAAACCCAGGTCCACGCCTCTGTCTTTGAGCTCGGGACGCTAGCTTGGCCCGAGCTCATCTGTCATCCACGCCGACTCCGCCAACCCTTTATCCGATTAAAGAGTGAAATCTGCTCTTTGGGCTCGGCTCCGCCCCTCGCTTCCACCGCTGTGTCCAACACCTGTTAGCATTCTGGGGCCAGTCTGGTCTGCGCAAAGTGCTGAACAAACCAGGCCATTAACCAAGCAGAGGCCCTTAAGTCAGGGGTTTACAGGCCGGTGTAACAGGCCAGATGAACCCCTGCCCAGAATAACCCCGTATGGTTTGGTCTAGGACAGAATAAACCCCGGATGGTTTGGTCTAGGACAGAATAAACCCAGGGATGGTTTGGCCTAGGACAGAATAAACCCGGGATGGTTTGGTCTAGGACAGAATAAACCCAGGGATGGTTTGGCCTAGGACAGAATAAACCCGGGATGGTTTGGTCTAGGACAGAATAAACCCCGGATGGTTTGGTCTAGGACAGAATAAACCCCGGATGGTTTGGTCTAGGACAGACTAACACCGGATGGTTTGGTCTAGGACAGAATAAACCCCGGATGGTTTGGTCTAGGACAGACTAACACCGGATGGTTTGGTCTAGGACAGAATAAACCCCGGATGGTTTGGTCTAGGACAGAATAAACCCGGGATGGTTTGGTCTAGGACAGAATAAACCCTGGGATGGTTTGGCCTAGGACAGAATAAACCCCAGGATAGTTTGGCCTAGGACAGAATAAACCCGGGATGGTTTGGTCTAGGACAGAATAAACCCCAGGATAGTTTGGCCTAGGACAGAATAAACCCGGGATGGTTTGGTCTAGGACAGAATAAACCCGGGATGGTTTGGTCTAGGACAGAATAAACCCGGGATGGTTTGGTCTAGGACAGAATAAACCCGGGATGGTTTGGTCTAGGACAGAATAAACCCGGGATGGTTTGGCCTAGGACAGAATAAACCCCAGGATAGTTTGGCCTAGGACAGAATAAACCCGGGATGGTTTGGTCTAGGACAGAATAAACCCGGGATGGTTTGGTCTAGGACAGAATAAACCCGGGATGGTTTGGTCTAGGACAGAATACTTGTCCCGACAGTGGCCAACTTGTCGGCCCTGCGACAAGTTGGCCACTGTCCAGGGTGTACCCCGCCTAAGGCCCGAAGTCACTGGGATAGGCTCCAGTCACCCGCGACCCCGAAAGGGAACAAGCGGTAGAAGATGGATGGATGGATGGATGGATGGTTTGGTCTAGGACAGAATAAACTCGGGATAGTTTGGTCTAGGACAGAATAAACCCTGGCCACATTGATTGGAGCATGTTTGTGTAATTTAATGTTTTCACCTACCTATCCGCCCACTTCCTTGTACTAATGTAAGTCTAATCCCAAAATGTTGATTCTATTCCCCATTTTAGATACATTTACAGTTTACCATGAACAAAATGTAGAACTATATATTTTGCAATGGCTGAAGCCATTGCTAGAGTGTCTGCGTTCTTGCGTAACAGGGACGCTCTTTCAAGTCAAAGTTTATGCATAGTTTACACAAAAGACTCTAAACAGTTATTTTATAAAATAAAGTTGCTCTCATATATTTAGATAAAAACAAATAAAAAACATTGTAACATTAGAGGGTTTATTGCCCAGTGTCTGCTGGGTAATTTCATTGTATGAAGTCATCAAATACAACCAGGAAGTGACTAAAAAATGTGCAGGCAAAATAATATGTCTGTTTGCCGTAACCCGACCGACCCGCTATGAAACTAGCCGACTGAAAAAAAAATATCGTCAAAAAACGTCAAAATCTTTTATTTTTCAATTATTTCGCCGACTCACCGACCGGACTTTCCTAAACCACTGTGTCACATATTTGTATCACACTGGTAAACCTGTCTTTCATCCCAAAGGACTGAGAACGCACTGCGCATTGCATGCGCGTCTTCATTTTCAGTCCTCCACATGCGTCTATAATACAACAAATCGCACGTAAGAGTCGTCATATTGCCTTAAACAAGTTGGTTTACCCTTGTCGGCGCCACTAATGTGAGCCTCTGTCAGGGTGTGAAATCTGACTTACGCAAATGCATTCTGGGATTGAAACACGCCCACTTTGCCTTCAAAGTGAAAAAAATAAGAATTTGCCTACCGTCCGAGCCACTTGAAAAATGTTGACTCGGGTTATAGCAAACAGACAATTTATTTGGGGTAGCCTTAACTTTATTTTAGTTTAATGAGTCGTCCAACCTGTAGGGGGCACTTTAAGCACTTTTGTGTCATTTGCATATTTATAAGGCACAGACTCTACTCCATTTATGCATTTGGCAATCTGAATATAAACCCACTAATGCCTTCGCTTACATTTGAAACTTTACATTTACAAAAGCACATTATATCGACTTGTCTTGGCAGACTTATTACTATTGGCCCTGGCCCGTCCCTGAAGGCTGCGGCTCTTATGAGGGCCTTAGATCTCAGTCACTTTTACAGTGGCTCCATATTGTTCCATCGATCACCGCGCTCAGGGCTGCGGGCGGCGCGGCCTCAGCGGACGGCAAACCAGATTTACTACGGCGAGCGAGCGGGACAAAAATGTACACGGAGAGGGAGACGCGGCGGACACGTAGCATCACAATTTCACCTCAAGCGGCGGCGGTGTTTTTTCTGGGTTAAAAAACGCTCCGGGAGGCATTTAAAAGCAAGTTTGTGAGGGAAAACGAGCACCAGGAACTGTATTTATTACTCCACGGCTTAGTTTGAATTGGAATATAATCAGATTGTGTCGAATTCAGACAGAATAAGTGTGTAATCCATGAATGATACATGTTTCTACATCACAAAAGGAAAAGAAAAATACTGTACTATTTGAAATTTGAGGTGGAAAATCACACTTAACACTTAGAAATGACTGAATGACATGTTTGTAAATTCAAGTGTGAAAATGTGCCATGTGTTGATCATGTACAACGTTTTAGCGCTGCGGTTCTGTCCCTTTAAGGCGCAGCAGCTTTTGGTCTTGGATTTATGAATGGGAGACAACAATATGGCCGTCGTGCGAGAGGAATGAATGGAGCAGTGACAGACGGAGCGCGGACTTTAAGAGTAAAAGACTGGACGGTTAAACGCTCCTCGCACGCGTTTACAGATTGTCCTTTTATGCTTTGTCCATTTTGACAGTCAGTTTTTATTGTGTATTGAGTCTTTTCACTAGAATTATTGCAAGATTTAGTCACGTCGCGCCCGATTGTTTCTGTATTTTGTCTCGTTCTAGATGACGATTTGTGCTAATTTATTCAGCTAATTCCATATTTCTTAGTCAAACTGACATTTTTTGTATTCAATGTTTGTAAATGTATATTGCATTGGAAGAAGAAGAAGAAGAAGAAGAAGAAGAAGAAGAAGAAGAAGAAGAAGAAGAAGAAGAAGAAGAAGAAGAAGAAGAAGAAGAAGAAGAAGAAGAAGAAGAAGAAGAAGAAGAAGAAGAAGAAGAAACATCAACAACAACAACATGTATCTGTAATTATTGTTCATTTGCAAAAACATGGAAATGCAATGTACTTTCTCTGTCCATTAAAATATTGTTTTGTCACTTTGTGCTTTCAATTCACCAATAATATGGTGCCTTATGCAAAAATATGTACAAGGCCATCACCGTGATGGGGCAAACAGAGACTCCAGCGCATTGTGCCTCTGCTGAGAAGGTGATCAGCTGCAGACTTCCATCCCTGCAGGACCTGTACGTGTCCAGGACTCTGGGACGAGCAGGTCAGATCACAGCCGACCCTTCTCACCCTGGACACGGACTATTTGAGCCACGCCCCTCAGGCAGGAGGCCACTCCCTTCAGGCAGGAGGCCACTCCCTTCAGGCAGGAGGCCACTCCCCTCAGGCAGGAGGCTACGGTCCATCCGGAGCAGAACCTCCCGTCATAGGAACAGTTTCATTCCCTCTGCAGTTGAACTCATGAACACTGCCTAAGCACCTTGTACTCACTGCACTGTTCACTCTTATTGCACTACTTAAAGGCGGTATGGACGATTTTTCGGCGATTTGAGAACTCAGGTGGAAGTGCTCATGCCACTCCCCCGTGTGGACTGATACAACACACACGTGCGTTTGTTTATTAGCACGACGGAGCGCATCGCATCTCTCGTCTCCCGTAGATTTCTGTCCACTTCTGCGTCAGCTCGAACTGTCTTTCTCCGTCTTCATTTTGCCCCGTACACTGAGGGAACTATATTATGATAGATCCATGCGCTTAGGCACGCGGAAACGTGGGGACGAACCGCACGCAGCTGCAGGTGAGCGGTAGGTGCGTTTTATGATTGATCATTGATCAGGACAAATGATTTATCCACGCCACGAGGAAATATGATAAAAAATTTGCTGAAAAAAATCGTCCATACCACCTTTAAGTTTATATTTTATTATTTACATATCATTGCATTTTGTATTCAGTGTTCAATGTTTTGTTGTTTGTAGGACAAGTGCCTATGTTTGTGAATGTTTTGTTCATTGACAAATAAACCCTATTCTGATTCTAAAACATGTAACAAAACCAACTGGAGATTTGCGTTTTTGAAAATGAGCTCGTCTTACACTTTTGTCTTCTTACACAGACAAAGGAGATAAAGGGAAGGTAGAGCGCAGTAATCATTGGTGGCAGCAGGATTGATGGCTGACCACGGAGTATGTTTAAACATTTAAGAAGCTTCAGGCCTGAGCAGCAGCAGCAGCAGCAGCAGCAGCAGCAGCAGCAGGAGGAGCAGCAGCAGCAGCAGGAGGAGCAGCAGCAGCAGCAGCAGCAGGAGGAGCAGCAGCAGCAGCAGGAGGAGCAGCAGCAGCAGCAGGAGGAGCAGCAGCAGCAGCAGCAGGAGGAGCAGCAGCAGCAGCAGCAGCAGCAGGAGGAGGAGCAGCAGCAGGAGCAGCAGCAGCAGCAGCAGCAGCAGCAGCAGCAGCAGGAGGAGGAGCAGCAGCAGGAGCAGCAGCAGGAGCAGCAGGAGCAGCAGCAGCAGCAGCAGGAGGAGCAGCAGCAGCAGCAGCAGCAGGAGGAGGAGCAGCAGCAGGAGCAGCAGCAGGAGCAGCAGGAGCAGCAGCAGCAGGAGGAGCAGCAGCAGCAGCAGCAGGAGGAGGAGCAGCAGCAGGAGCAGCAGCAGGAGCAGCAGGAGCAGCAGCAGCAGCAGCAGGAGGAGCAGCAGCAGCAGCAGGAGCAGCAGGAGTAGTAAGATGAAAACAGAGCGAGGAGGAGCTGATAGTGGCAACGGACGACAGAAACGTCTCACCAAAAATGCACGTCATAAGCCAAAATCATTCTTAATAAACGACTTGTTCACTCTGAAATACGCTCATGACGTATTAAGGCTAATTAAAGTGTGTGCGTTATAAAGTTGTGGCTATTTAATTCTAATATCATGAATTATTGAAGTTTGTCTGATAAATAATTGTGTGCGAAAGGAGAATTTCCATTGTAGTTTGGCAAGGGCCCTTCATCGCTGCTTGCGGTTTTAATTACATACTTTTGCTCAGTTTTTTCTATAAAACTAAACCTATAAATTCTTCAAACTCCTTTTTGGTTTTACGATGTTAAATTTACACATTCTGATTGTTGCCTAGTGTAGCTTTTACATCTGACGCTTATGGCGACAACTTATCTTCATAAACTGCTTGTTCATTATGAATTAAGCTTTGTTCTTGCTTTATTAAGGCTAATTAAGGTGCAGTTATTATAAAGCAGTACAGACAAATACAGTTGATAATGATATACTACATAACGTCTTTGCTAACTTACTTACACAAGAAACAATGACACGTATTTAAAGTACGCATGACTTTTGTAATTGTATTTAGCTACGAAACATGTCCAATTTGGAGGTTATAATGCTATTATTTGACATACATAACCATAAATTATCTCAAATACAGGTTTTAGGCGTTTCCATCCTTCTACTAACCGACATTTCAACACTGGAAATTAAAGAAAAGTTGCTTACTTTGTAGTTCTTTGGACTCACAATCATTAGTATTTACGTCTGACGTGAGTTAATCGTTGAAAACATGTTACGGCTGCTTCATTTGACCTGCAGTTGCCTCTGTTCCGGACATAGCATTTTAAAGCGTCAGTAATTAGTCATACGAGTCACTTATTAAACCCTCTTCAGCAACAATCATAATATCCTGACAGATGGAAACAAACGGTGCACACAACTAACATTAAAGGACACATATTATGCATTAGTTCTATTGTTATTGGCCTTTAAACATTCTTACTTATCTTTAACTTTCATGTCAAAGAGTTGCATCATTTATGGAATTAAAAAACAGCAAAGAAGATTCTCAGAGCAACATCACAGATCGAGAAAACATCATTTATTGAGGCAGCCCATTAAGCCCTCTTTTATTCTCTTTAGCCACTGTCTTTCCTCTGTCTTTCCTCTGTCTTTCCTCTGTCTTTCCTCTGTCTTTCCTCTGTCTTTCCTCTGTATTTCCTCTGTATTTCCTCTGTATTTCCTCTGTCTTTGCTCTGTATTTCCTCTGTCTTTCCTCTGTCTTTGCTCTGTATTTCCTCTGTATTTCCTCTGTCTTTGCTCTGTATTTCCTCTGTCTTTCCTCTGTCTTTGCTCTGTATTTCCTCTGTATTTCCTCTGTATTTCCTCTGTATTTCCTCTGTCTTTCCTCTGTCTTTGCTCTGTATTTCCTCTGTCTTTGCTCTGTCTTTCCTCTCTCTCTCCTCTGTGTTTTTGACGCTCGGAGGGGAGACGACCTTCTGACCCTGGTTCGTCAAACTAGCGCGAATGAAGCTAAATGCTAATCCAGGTATGTTTTTGAAGCGGGAACGATGTTAGAACACGGTGAAAAACTCAACAGTGGGTCACAACCTTTTAATTTGTCAGGATCTTGCAGACAGACCATTAAGCCCTCTTTTATTCCCTTTATCTCTGGAACCGCCGGCACAAAAAGTACGTCAACATTCATCAACTGCTCCAATTTTATGAAACAACACCAGCCACGCTATATCATTGTATGCAGATGATACACTCTTATATCTAGACAAAGTATCACTGTCTCCGCCCGGAAAAAAAAAACACGGTTCCGTCTCTCATTAATTGAACGAGGAGTTGATCTAGTCGTTAACGTGACAGCTCTATTTATCTTCCGCGAGCACAGCCTCCTTTAGTGGCCTTTATGGCGGTGGACGGGTGCCACGCTGCGTGCTAATCTGTTTGGTGATTTTAAAACCGGGGCCAAGCGCTCGCGTGTCCCCGTTTCTTTAATCAGGACCAGCCTTTCTTCGCCGCTTCTCGATGGGGCCTCCCTGAACAGTTGTTAGTTCAAATCACCAGCTGTCAGTCACCGCCGCACGCTGAGAGCCACAAACACAGGCTTCACGTGGGCAGGGCGGCGGCGGCGGCGGCGGGGGGCAGGGCATCTGGGCTACTCTTATCGCAGCGGGACGTGGATGAACCGCGCTCGGCTCCCGCGGCGAGCGAGTCAAACGAGCGGTGATTTAGCCTCAGACGTGCGAGGCGGCGGTCCACGGAGGCTGCAGGAGATTAACAACAGTCTATTTAGTTTGTTTTGTGGGTCACAGGTGGAAGGAGACATTTTGGAACTGTGATAGTTACTCGAAAGGCCGCTTGTTAGCTGCTATTGACGTTGTCTTTGCTCTGTCTTTCCTCCGTCTTTCCTCCGTCTCTCCTCCGTCTTTGCTCGGTCTTTCCTCCGTCTTTCCTCCGTCCCTCCTCCATCATCTCCTCCGTTTCTCCTCCGTCTCTCTTCCGTCTCTGCTCCGTCTTTCCTCCATCTTTGCTCCATCTTTCCTCTGTCTTTCCTCCGTCTTTCCCCTGTCTTTGCTCTGTCTTTCCTCTTTCTTTCTTCTGTCTTTCCTCCATCTTTGCTCTGCCTTTCCTCTGTCTTCCTCTGTCTCTCCTCCATCTCTCCTCTGTCTCTCCTCCGTCTCTCCATTGTCTTTCCTCAGTCTTTCCTCTGTCTCTCCTCTGTCTTTCGTCTGTCTTTCATCCGTCTTTCCTCTGTCTCTCCTCCGTCTCTCCATTGTCTTTCCTCTGTCTCTCCTCTGTCTTTGCTCTGTCTCTCCTCCGTCTCTCCATTGTCTTTCCTCTGTCTTTTCTCTGTCTCTCCTCCATCTCTCCTCTGTCTTTCTTCTGTCTAACGATTATTTTAGCAGCCAATTAGTCGACAAGTCAAATGATTGTGTCTCTTGTGTCTATTGAGACTTTTTGAATACATTTTGAACCAAATAAAGGTTGCCATATGGTGAGTGAAGATAAAGAAATAAAGTGTATTATGGATGACAAACAGAAGTTGTTTACTCCTTATTGACATTTTGATTGAATGATGCTGCTGTCTGTGTAAAACGGTCTGTGAGAGTTTGCATAGACCATTCTCAACACTCGTCACTGTTTCCATGACTCGCACAGGTGGCATAAGGGATAGAGTGCGAGCCTACAGCAGTGTCCGCTCGGCTGGGACATGTCTCTTTGTCTCCTGAAACTCATTTTGTCCACCGCTGTTTCAAAATCATCTTTATTACATGTTTAAATGACATGTTAACTGGGCGCCAGCCATGTCTCTCCTCTGTCTCTCCTCTGTCGTTCCTCTGTATTTCCTCTGTTTTTGCTCTGTCTTTCCTCTGTCTTTCCTCTGTCTCTCCTCTTTTTTTCCTCTGTATTTCCTCTGTCTTTCCTCTGTCTTTCCTCTGTTTTTCCTCTGTCTTTCCACTGTCTTTCCTCTGTCTTTGCGCGGTATTTCCTCTGTCTTTCCTCTGTATTTCCTCTGTTTTTGCTCTGTCTTTCCTCTGTCTTTCCTCTGTCTCTCCTCTTTTTTTCCTCTGTATTTCCTCTGTCTTTCCTCTGTCTTTCCGCTGTCTTTCCTTTGTCTTTGCGCGGTATTTCCTCTGTCTTTCCTCTGTCTTTCCTCTGTTTTTCCTCTGTCTTTCCACTGTCTTTCCTCTGTTTTTCCTCTGTCTTTCCACTGTCTTTCCTCTGTCTTTGCTCTGTGCACACTTTGGGATTCAGATGCAAGTCCAGTTGTAACAGCTCCACGCTACTGTTTTCAACTAGAAATGACTGGGACCGTCGAGACATGACTGAAAATCAGAGGAAAATTGGTCTAAAATTGCGTCCTCAGCTCTAAATGAGAGAAGCAGCTGTTTAATTGAGAGCTTTTTGCTTCCCAGTACAAACAGAATGTGTCGTCTCTGAGAATGGTCTATTGTCCACATAACAATGACCAAAAGCCCTGTTCGGATGGGACTCATTTTACCTTGGGATCTTCGGTAAATTGTAATGATTACGAATGTCATCTGTTTTTCTAGTCCTGTGCAAATCATCTGTAAAAATGTCTGTAAAAATGTTTAATTTTACCAACAGCAAATTAGCAAACTCAGTGGTCATCAGGTAGTTTTGCATCAAGATTTCAATTAAATAAGAACTACTGACTATTCGACACAGATCATTTTCCAATTCAATTATTGTTTTTTCTATAATTAAAAAGTGAAACACACAGAGATGACCCAATAGCAAGAAGGCTCTTTGGGAAAAGTTGAGTGCTTTTTGTGCGTTTGGATGAAGCAACAATGATTAAGCAACATTGAAAACCAGTCTTGAAACATTTGCCGACGTCAACCTGAAGATAACTCTCCTGAGAAACCCTGGCTTGGTCGTTAGTCGATTAATCGTCGTTCGAGTTTTAGTTGACCAAACTTTTCATTCCTCAATTTATTATTTTATTGGGAAGTGACTTTTTAGAGCGACCAATCGATTTATTCTGCTTTTTTTTTGTACTTTTCTGTTTTTTCAAAGTTGTTATTGAGTGAATTTATGCAACATTATGATATTTTTGTCAGCATTTTGTGTCAGATTTATGACCAGATTATGAAAATTCTCAGTTTTGAGAGCTCTTTTAACACCAGTTCTAATCAAAGGGTCAATTGCAGCCCTAATGTTGTACTGGAAAAAAAAAAAAAAAAAAACGCCTAACAAACATAATGAATACGTTTTGTGTCTGTTCTCTGACAGTGTATTTTCACAAAGCAGCTGCAGGGGGAGCTCTATCGCCTTAATGACTTAGTTCTGCTTTGACAAAACCCTCCACTGGAAAGGTTACAGTTACACCGCGCACCTTTGGAATTGCAGCGTTTGAGCGTTTGCACCTATAAAAACTAACGGCACGTCCCCGTCTGAACCGCATCCATCTGTTTCCTGCTGTGTTTTATGTTTTACGGGTGAAGCTGACTGTTGGTGGGCAGAGGTGGCAGTCAGCTCCTGTGTGAGGTATGAGTGGGGCTGAGGTCAGAGTGGAGATGTGGGTAAAGAACACACAAGCACACACACAAAACACACACGCACACACACAAAACACACACAAACACACAGGCATCAGCCGCAGGAGCCAAAAACCTACTCACTCCTCCCTGAACTGAGCCACCCACAAAGCGCTGCACTCTTTTCACACTTTTATGTAACGATGTGGATGCATGACGGTTTCTCTTTGTGTTGCGTTATGGGCGTCGGTTTTGGTGCGGCAGGGGTCTTCTCCAAGGGCCACAAATTGAAACATAATACAAAATCGGAGGGCCATAGACTGGTTAAGTGAGTCATTCAGTGAGGTGCGTTTGGAAGAGGTTTGATTTCACTTTAGCAACATAATTCCACTGAGAATCGAGACATTACAGGCAAAACTCATTATCTTTGTTGTTGTGTATTGGTGAGTTCGCTCTCTCACTGTAGAAGTTTTCATGTGGAAACAACAACATAGTCAAATATGCACATTAAGATGTTTTATTGTTTGGTTTATTTAATCAACTTATTGTAATGTCTAAGGCCGATTTCTCCAAATGCACTTTTTCTCCCACAGAGACATAAAGATCAGTTTTTACACATCGAGCATTATAATTTTGTACTTGTTTTGACGGCAGAAGGATTTGTTTCAAGCCTGAATTATGAACAATTTAACTTTAAGTTAATTTAAAACAAAATAGATATCTGATATTTTTGTGTTTAAAATTTCAACAAAATTAACCAAGAAATGTGAATATATTTTTCCCAAATGTCCTGAATAAGTGCAATATTGACCTTTTTATTTTTTTATTTCATTTTTTTTACACATAAAGTTCCTTATTCATGAAAACACTATATGAAAAACTTACAATATTTTTTTTTCTTAAATTTGAAAAAAAAGAAGAAAAAAGTCTATTGCTTATTTACGGGTTTGTGTTTGATTTGGGCCTTCCTCTTGCTAATCCAATTTAAATCTTTATAATCTAATCTTACTTGTTATATTTACCTTCAGTTCAAGTACCTCTTTTGTCCTTATTTGAATGCCACTAATGCCTGTTACTGATACTTTGAAATCCACAGAGAATACACGTGTACAGCTGTACTTTTCACATTGAACCTGTTGCGTTCTATAAAAGCAGGAGCAGAGTGCGGCCTTGAACTCGCCAGCCGCCTTTTAAAGTCGAGCGCCTCTGAAACTCAAGTGTGTGAATCTGAGCGCTTCGAGATAAGACGCGCGAGGCAACGATATCATCTTCACACGATGTACGCACTCGTGTCAATGCGCGACTTTTACTCCACAAGGACGAGACGGACAAACAGAGGGCTGTAAATGCAAACATGTGATTTATGTAGAAATGCAGTGTTTATCTGACGCTGCAGGTGGGTGTATGAAACGTCTGCTGTAGTTTACTGGGATAAGACAATAATGTACAACAACAACAACAACAACAACAACAACAACAACAACAACAACAACGGTAATAATAGTCACAGTAATAATGGTAATGATAACAATAGTAATGGTAATACTAGTAATAATAGTAACGATAATAAAAGTAATAATAGTAATGTAATAATAGTAATAATAGTCACGGTAATAATGGTAATAATAGTAAATATAGCCGCAAGCGGCAATGATCGGCCCTCGCCACGCCGCCGCCACACCGCCGCCACGCCGCAAGAGGAGGGGGCGCTAACGCGCCCCAATTGTCCTTTTATTACGCCTACTGCTGAATCTGTGACGCTGTCACATCTTCTCCCCTTTGTTTTACCATCAAAAAGCTATTTTATTTTGAATTCTTGGCAAAATGTGCGGCTTTGCCGCACAGACACCGTGACTCTTTGAATAAAAATGTGGATAACTTTTGATGGTCCACCCCTGAAGATGAGTCCCACCAAATTTCAGGTTAATAGGGCTGACGCCCTGGGAGGAGTTTGTGAAAGTCTAAAGTGTAAACATGTTCTGGCGATTTCCCCATTGGAATAACATGAAAGGTTTCGGTCATCGTTGGGCAACGCCATAACAATTATGACATGGGTCTCATTGACTTTTTTGATGGGGATGCTAAAATTGAGTTGTGTGTCAAATTTCATATAATTTCGCAAAACTAAACATTTAACCTCCATATAAAATCTGTAGGGGGCGCTGTGGCGCCAAATGAATTTATTTCACTTCAAGTAGGTTTAGGGCAAAGAGTTTAACAACTGATTCTAATTTGACGCAATTCGGACTTTATCTGCGCAAACGGCAGAAATTTTAAATATGGGAGATTTCTGAAATTCTAGCTACAGTTTGCGGCTTCGCCGCACAGAGACCGTGAGAGGTATCAATGTAATTTGGATAACTTTTGATGTCCCACTCCTCAGTAGTATTTTCACCAAATTTCAGCTTTTTAGGGCCAACGCCCTGGGAGGAGTTCGTAAAAGTACGACGTTTGGAAAAACTCCGAAGTCATGTTTAGCCATTTTTGAAGCAATATGGCCGACATTTGGTTGGGCGGACGGCGTTGCCGTAATAATATTTTTTACTTCTCTTGTCACCATCTACCTCTGCGCCAAATTTCATGATTCTACGATCAGATTTTTTTTGGGTCATTTCCCATCTCTCAATGCATTTTTGGTACATTTGGGGGCGCTGACGCGCCAATTTTTTTTATTTTAGAAAAGGGAAATAGCCAGAATGTAGAGAGGCACGATTTTTAGAGGTGTGAACATTTTTGTGACTTTTCGTCAATGTTCACTGGGTGAAAAATAGGGGGGTTGGTCCCGAGAAGAAGAAGAAGAAAGAAAGAATTAAAGCCGCAAGCGGCATCCAACGGCCCTCGCGGGCCGCCGGCCTTCCGACTCTGCTCTCTGCATTTTACAGAGATGGCGCTAACGCAATTGTCTAAGAACTAAGACAGCGACACATTGGACATGTACAATGCTGTGCTTAACCAGTGCAAATTAACACAAATGTCGGTCAAATGTGCAGCTCCAGCGCACAGAGACCGTGACACTTGGAATAAAAATATGGATAACTTTTGATGCTCCGCTTGTGTAGATTATTTTTCCCAAATATGAGCTTGATCGAGCTATTGCCCACAGAGGAGTTCATTAAAGTGTGAAGCATAAATGTGAACATTTCAAGGATTTGGCGTTTTTCCCATTTGTGACAGTATATTTGCAGCTCCACGGCACAGAGACCGTAGCACTTAAAATCAAAATATGGATAACTTTTGATGCCCCATTTGTGTAGATGATTTCCCCAAATATGAGCTTGATCGGGCAATCGGCCTAGGAGGAGTTGGTGAAAGTGTGAAGCGTGAAAATGTGGTCATTTTGGAGATTTCGCTGTTTTCCCATTTCTGACATATATTTGCGGGTCCGCCACACAGAGACCGTAGCACTTAGAATCAAAATATGGATAAGTTTTGATGGCCCGCTTGTGTAGATGATTTTCCCCAAATATGAGCTTGATCGGACAATCGCCCTAGGAGGAGTTTGTTAAAGTGTGAAGTGTAAAAATGTGGTGATTTGAGCGATTCTACGATTTTCCCATAAGGATAACATGGGATGTTTCTGTCAACGCTACGGTTACGCCGTACAAAATATGACTTTGGCTCTCATACTTGTATGATCAGGATGGCAAATTAGAATTTAGTGCAAAATGTCATGTCATTTGGAAAAACTCTATTGTTTATAGGCCACTCTGAAGGCCAAATAGTCAGAATTCTGGGAAACGTTTGCGGCTCCGTCGCACAGAGACCGTAAAAGTTATCCTTAAAATTTGGATAACTTTAGATGCACCACTTGTCTAGAGGACGTACACCGATTTTGAGGTTGGTGGGCAAAACGCACTAGGAGGAGTTCGTTGAAGTGTAAAACATAAAAATGTGGTAATTTGAGAGATTTTGCGGTTTTCCCATAGGGATAACATGGGAGGTTTCTGTCATCGCTACGACTACGCCGTAAAAATTTAGGCATTTTTGTGATTGGCTTTTGTGATCGGGACGGCAAAATAGAATTTTGGGTAAAGTTTAGACAATTTTGGTAAAACTAATTTTTGACCTTCAATGTTAATTTAAAGGTCACTCTGTAGGGGGCGCTATCGCGGCCATTTCAATTTTGTCAGCCTAAACTGGTCCAAACTAGAAAGTTTAACAACTGATTCAAATTTGGTCCTAATCGGACTGGTTTTGATCAAATGGGAGCAATTTTTAGATCTGCAATATTCCAAAATAAGTTGTCCAACTTTGCGGCTGCGCCGCACACAGACCGTTAAAGGTATCTCAAAAAATTGAATAACTTTAGATGCCCCACTTGTCCAGAGGACGTACGCCGATTTTGAAGTCGGTGGGCAAAACGCCCTAGGAGGAGTTCGTCAAAGTTTGACGTGAACAAAATGACTAACACAGCGTATTTTCATTTTCAAAGGAAGATGGCGGCCATAGGGTAAGTCTGGGGGCGTGGCCACAATGATTTTTTTTGTTCGTCCTCACGAGAGGAATGCGTGTCCCGAATTTCGTAGCTTTACGCCAAAGTTGACCTCGGGGCGTCTCCCATAGGCGCAATGTATTTTGACTTTTGTCGGTGGCGCTGTCGCGCCATTTTTTAACGAAAAAAAAATGGCCCAGAAAAAATCAAATTTTTCGCCGATTCTGAATTTTGGGCAAAGTTTGGTGAGTTTTTGAGCATGTTCAGGGGGTCAAATTAGAGATCAAAAAGCAGAAGAACAAGAAAAATTAAAGCCGCAAGCGGCATCCAACGGCCCTCGCGGGCCGCCGGCCTTCCGACTCTGCGCTTTTGACTTGATAAAGATGGCGCCCTTATTGTGTGTTGAATAAAAAAAGAACTTGACAGACGGCGACACATTGGACATGGCCAATCCAGTGCAAATGAACACAAGTGTCAGTCAAATTTGCTGCGCCGCCGCACAGAGACCGTAGCACTTGGAATAAAAATATGGATAACTTTTGATGCCGCTTGTGTAGATGATTTTTCCCAAAGTAAAGCTTGATCGAGCTATTGCCCACGGAGGAGTTTGTTAAAGTGTGAAGCGTAAATGTGAACATTTCAAGGATTTGGCGTTTTTCCCATTTGTGACAGTATATTTGCAGCTCCACGGCACAGAGACCGTACCACTTAAAATCAAAATATGGATAACTTTTGATGCCCCGTTTGTTTAGATGATTTTCCCCAAATATGAGCTTGATCGGGCAATCGGCCTAGGAGGAGTTCGTTAAAGTGTGAAGCGTAAAAATGTGGTGATTTTAGAGATTTCGCTGTTTTCCCATTTCTGACATATATTTGCGGGTCCGCCACACAGAGACCGTAGCACTTAGAATCAAAATATGGGTAAGTTTTGATGCCCCGCTTGTGTAGATGATATTCTCCAAATATGAACTTGATCGGACAATCGCCCTAGGAGGAGTTTGTTAAAGTGTGAAGCGTAAAAATGTGGTGATTTGAGCGATTCTACGATTTTCCCATAAGGATAACATGGGATGTTTCTGTCATCGCTACGGTTACGCCGTACAAAATATGACTTTGGCTCTCATACTTTTATGATCAGGATGGCAAATTAGAATTTTGTTCAAAATATCATGTCATTTGGAAAAACTCTATTGTTTATAGGCCACTCTGAAGGCCAAATAGTCAGAATTCTGGGAAACGTTTGCGGCTCCGTCGCACAAAGACCGTAAAAGTTATCCTTAAAATTTGGATAACTTTAGATACACCACTTGTCTAGAGGACGTACACCGATTTTGAGGTTGGTGGGCAAAACGCACTTGGAGGACTTTGTTAAAGTGTAAAACATAAAAATGTGGTAATTTGAGAGATTTTGTGGTTTTCCCATAGGGATAACATGGGAGGTTTCTGTCATCGCTACGACTACGGCGTAAAAATTTAGGCATTTTTGTGATTGGCTTTTGTGATCGGGACGGCAAAATAGAATTTTGGGTAAAGTTTAGACAATTTTGGTAAAACTAATTTTTGACCTTCAATGTTAATTTAAAGGTCACTCTGTAGGGGGCGCTATCACTGCCATTTCAATTTTGTCAGCCTAAACTGGTCCAAACTAGAAAGTTTAACAACTGATTCAAATTTGGTCCTAATCGGACTGGTTTTGATCAAATGGGAGCAATTTTTAGACCTGCAATATTCCAAAATAAGTTGTCCAACTTTGCGGCTGCGCCGCACACAGACCGTAAAAGGTATCTCAAAAAATTGAATAACTTTAGATGCCCCACTTGTCCAGAGGACGTACGCCGATTTTGAAGTCGGTGGGCAAAACGCCCTAGGAGGAGTTCGTCAAAGTTTGACGTAAACAAAATGGCTAACTCAGCTTGTTTTCATTTTCAAAGGAAGATGGCGGCCATAGGGTAAGTTTGGGGGCGTGGCCACAATGATTTTTTTTGTTTATCCTCACGAGAGGAATGCGTGTCCCGAATTTCGTAGCTTTACGCCAAAGTTGACCTCGGGGCGTCTCCCATAGGCGCAATGTATTTTGACTTTTGTCGGTGGCGCTGTCGCGCCATTTTTTAACGAAAAAAAAAATGGCCCAGAAAAAATAAAATTTTTCGCCGATTCTGAATTTTGGGCAAAGTTTGGTGAGTTTTTGAGCATGTTCAGGGGGTCAAATTAGAGATCAAAGCGCTGAAGAAGAACAAGAAAAATAATAATAATAATATTTTTAGCAAAAACAATATAGCCGTTTTTACTATAACAACAAATGATACATCGTTTGAAAGCTCTAAGCCTTCCCGATGCCGCCATGGGGTGGAATCATCATTACGAGCGCTTACGCGCTCGTCACTCCCTATTCCGTCGGGATGCCCCGCCCACTCCCCATAGACTTCCATTGATTTGAGCAGATACAAGCATGGCCCATGCCTGCGGCATGGATTCTCGCATACGGGACGATGCCAGGAGGGTTTTTGGAGGAATGCAGCGCTTCGCGCTGCTGTTGTCAACAATTAGTGAATGGGCTACGCCCATTCACTAATTGTTGACTATTTCTGTCATAGCAGGAGTAAGTATGCATGATCCATGCCTTCGGCATGGGCTAGTTCACTGTACTTGCCAGGGGCGACGGGGTACCAAACATGCGGGCTGCGCCCGCATGTTTGGTCAGACAGTTGCAACGCTGCCTTCGGCAGCGTTGCGGGAGCAATAGGCCCTCCCCCTGCTGGGGCTCGGGCCTAATAAAAATAATAATATTTTTAGCAAAAACAATATAGCCGTTTCCACTATAACAACAAATTATACATCGTTTGAAAGCTCTAAGCCTTCCCGATGCCGCCATGGGGTGGAATCATCATTACGAGCGCTTACGCGCTTGTCACTCCCTATTCCGTCGGGATGCCCCGCCCACTCCCCATAGACTTCCATTAATTTGAGCAGATACAAGCATGGCCCATGCCTGCGGCATGGATTCTCGCGTACGGGACGATGCCAGGAGGGTTTTTGGAGGAATGCAGCGCTTCGCGCTGCTGTTGTCAACAATTAGTGAATGGGCTACGCCCATTCACTAATTGTTGACTATTTCTGTCATAGCAGGAGTAAGTATGCATGATCCATGCCTTCGGCATGGGCTAGTTCACTGTACTTGCCAGGGGCGACGGGGTACCAAACATGCGGGCTGCGCCCGCATGTTTGGTCAGACAGTTGCAACGCTGCCTTCGGCAGCGTTGCGGGAGCAATAGGCCCTCCGCCCTGCTGGGGCTCGGGCCTAATAATATTCCGATGCGAAAACAATGTTTCCCATTTTTCAAATATCATAAACTATACATTTTCGGAAAGCGCTCGCGCTTTCCTACCTCATGGTGTGGGTCCCTGGTCACTGATGGATACTTCCGTTAATTTTGAGTGGGCTCCGCCCACTTTGTGTTTTTGGCCCTCTATACAGTAATAATGTTCAATTTTTGCATTACATGCTTATATGCACGGAACATGCAAGAGATGGGGAACGTATTCGTGAGCTACTTAGCGCAAATGAGTGCTTTATATGGGGATGACGACCGCTTCGCGGTCGTCATCTCAATGTAAAGTGCTCGTTTAGTGCGCACTTTTGCACGGGCTTCGCCCGTTTACAACGGTAATGTTCCATTTTCCTACTACTAATTAGTATGCACGGGGCGTGCATGAGTGAAGGAGTGCGTTAGTGAGTGTTTGGAAGTGGGCGAGCGCTTCGCGCTCGATTTCGTGCGCACTACGTGCGCACTTTCGCAGCCGTGCTTCGCACGGCCTTACGAGATTAATAGGCCTCTCGCCAGCTTGTGGCGCTCGGGCCTAATAATAATAAAAAATTCTGGACTATAAGTCGCACCTTTTTTCATAGTTTTGGCCGGGGTGCAACTTATACTTACATTTATACTTATATACTTATATTTATACTCCGGAGCGACTTATATGTGGTATTATTTGTTATTTTCACACTTGCAATCGCATTTCATACTCCAGTGATACTTATATATGTTTTTTTCTTCTCTATTATGCATATTTTGGCTGGTGCAAAATTATGGTAGTCATGGTAACAATAGTAATAATAATAGTAATAATGGGATATTCATATAGAAATAAGGCTTTTTATGTTTGAAATGGCCAAAATTGCACATATTTCACATAAATCAGAAAAATGTATAGAGCCAGGTTTAAATTCCGTGCTTCATTTTTCTCATTTCATGTATTTACAAGATTTCGACTTTTTTCTCGCAAAGAAATCAAGACTTTTCTGGCTTTCAGAGTTTCATATGTTGGCACTTTCTGATCTCCGTCTGCGCGTCACGACTGGTAAAAACAAAACAAAAATCACGTGGTGTTAGCGCGGTTATCATCTACGAGCTCTCATTTCCCGAGCCCGTCCCTGCTCCACGTCCCACCACGTCCACCCACTTGTCCCTCTTCCGGCTCCCGCTGTGAGTCCTTCTTCTACGTTTTTATTCCACGTCTACAGCAGCTCCACGTCGGGCGGCAGCGGGCACCAGGCAGCGGGCACGCGGCCAGCCAAATGAAAACACAGAAATCAGAAAGCAATAAAGTTGATCCAGTGATTAGATTTACAACAATCCCGTTTTTACTGGAGCAGTGAGAAAGAGCTTTCGTGTGATGAAATGTAATTTGATTTCGCCGCCAGTGGAAGACATTAGGAGAGCGGGACCACGGCCAAGACCGAGCCCCCCGTCCAGAACTCCGCCCGGTGCAACAAAACGGATTAAGGACGCGCGGTGCTCTTCGAAGAAAAGAACAAAGTGCAAAGTGCATCCGAATTTCCATCAAGTGCAAATATGGCAAAGAGAGAACAATTTGAGGATGTTTTATTTATGTTTTTGACTCGTTTTATTCCATTTTAACTCTTTTTCTTTTGTAGAAATTGCTTGGCCATCGATAGCTTATTACTTTGCACATCACATGAGCACTATTGTTAGCAAAAATGGTGGTAGCATTGCTGGTCTTCTGCGTCTCAAAATGATTTAGCAAAAATACAAATAGCTCAATTGCTTGTTCTTGGTTGCTCGATTGGAACTGAGCAGAGAACTGGGGTATTCCACTACATTCCGGGACACATCGGGTTAACACCGTCTTCATCCATCATCCATCGGTTGAATAATCTACGGTTGACTGACGCTAAATTAGGCGAATTAGCAACTTAATGAGCACATGGTTTATTCAGAATAATCCAGCTTTAGGGTCGCAGTTGTGCTATCTTTTATTCAGGTTAATGAAAGTGTTACAGATGATTTAAACTCGTACGTTGTATATATTTGCGCTCTCAGTGCAGCCGGAGTGTGGAGTGTTTGTCTTCTTGTCCCACTTTCCCAGCTCCGGCTCCTGTTTGACTTTGGTTTGATCAGCTTCAGAGACGTCGTGAAGCTTCTCCTGCATCAGCGTTTCTCCACCTCTTTTCCTCGGTTTCCCTGCTCCTCCCTTTGTCATGAATTACACCCCCTCTTCTCTTCTTCTCTTCTCTTCCTTCTCATTGCTTCTTTTCTTTCTCTTCGCTGTTTATCTGTTCTTTTCTCTTTCTTTTTTCTTCTATTTTCTTCTCTTCTTTTCTTTCACTTGTTTATCTGTTCTTTTCTCTTTTCATTTTTTGTTCTCTTTTCTTCTCTTCACTTCGCTTCTATTTTTTCCTTCTCTTCTTTTCTCTTGGTCTTTCTTCTCTTCTTTCTCTTATTTATCTGTTCTTTTATCTTATTGTTTTTCTTCTCTTCTTTTCTCTTCTTTTTTCTTATCTTCTTTTCTCGTAATTTTTCTTCTTTTCGGTTCTCTTGTTTATCTGTTCTTTTATCTTATTGTTTTTCTTCTTTTCTTTTTTCTTCACTTCTCTTCTTTTCAACCAAACCCTGATCACATAGTAGATCCAGTCCTAATGAAGGGCCCCCGAACGTCCCCTCGCCTGCTCCGGGTACCAATCCTCCCAAAGAATCGGATACACCACCTCCCCAGACCACCACACTCCTCCTCCGCCCTCCCTTTGTAGTTCCTCCCACATTTGGCAAGTGTATGTGACTAGACGCAGAGTTTATGCAATTAACAGAACGACCACACGGGGCATAAACATTTCAATCACGCTACAATCATCACTCTCTTCAAATGTCTTATGTTCCGTGACCATTACTTGAACTCACATAACCTGCGTTGGTGGCTCCATTTCTTGTTGCAGTTCAGTTCTCTCTGTTTTTCTGAGGAGCTCTTCTGCCTCTGCTGGTGACGGCAACAACTCCAGACCCGGAAACGAGCTCCAGGATCAACTTCTCCAGGAAAACTTTCAGTGTTGTCGCTCTCCTCGCCTTCTCGAACTCCCACAAGTCTGAGATTCGTTCTGCAGGACCTGGCGTCCAAATCAATGACCTCGCTTTTCACATTCCTTTTCTCCCTCCACAGTGTCACTACCTCGGCTCTCAGCTCCCTTAACTCATCCATAATGTCTGAAATATGCTTCTCCGCCATTTCCACCACCTTCAGCTCCATTATATCGCCTTCCATACAGTCGAGCTTCGTATCGTTGCTCCGGGGACGAAGGGAGGGTCGCAGGGAGCGCTGGCCCTGTTAGCCGGGCTAGCCTCATTAGCTCGTGAGGCAATCTATTTTCCACCAAGGCCACGCCCCGTCAGCTTTGTTTGTTTACCTCCCGTAGCGTTACTCGTCCCGTGATGTCGGGTTTTACTTATCGCTCGCTCATCGTTTCTTGAGATTCTGTGGGTGAAACGGTGACTTTTAAAGGTGGAATGGACGATTTTTTTCAGCAATTTTTTTTATCATATTTCCTCGTGGCGTGGATAAATCATTAGTCCTGCCACGTATCAATCATAAAACGCACCTATCGCTCACCTGCAGCAGCGTCAGGCTCGTCCCCACGTTTCCGCGTGCCTAAGCGCATGGATCTATCATAATATAGTTCCCTCAGTGTACGGGGCAAACGAAGACGGAGAAAGACAGTTCGAGCTGACGCAGAAGTGGACAGAAATCTACGGGAGACGAGAGATGCGATGCGCTCCGTTGCACTAATAAACAAACGCACCTGTGTGTTGTATCGGTCCACACGGGGGAGTGGCATGTGCACTTCCACCTGCGTTCTCAAATCGCCGAAAAATCGTCCATACCACCTTTAAGGCTAATTCCGTCAGCAGTGGAGCATATAGTCTGACGTCATCCTCTATTCTCCTTTCCTCTCTTCTTCTGTCCTCTCATTTGTCTCTTCTTCTTCTCCTCTTCTCTCATCTCTTCTTCTCTCATCCCCTCTCCTCACCTCATCTCCTCATCTCTCTTCTTCTCTCCTCTCTTCCCCTCTCCTCTCCTCTCCTCTCCTCTCCTCTTCTCTTCTCTAATCTCCTCACCTCTTCTCCTTTCCTCTCCTCGTCTCTCATTTGTCTCCTCTCTTCTCCCCTTCTCTCCTCTCTTCCCTCTTATCCTTTCCTCTCCTCTTCTCTCCTCTCATCTCTTCGTCTCTCCTGTCCTCTCTTCTCCACTAATCTCCTCTCTTCCCTCTCCATCCTGTCTCTTACCTGTCGTTCTTTCTCTGCAGATGTGAAGAGCCCACACTTGGAGCTTGTCTGATTTGGGCTCCACATCTTCTCTTGACACACGTCTCAGTGGGAGCTCTTCTGCTGAGGATGTAACCTAAAAACCCACATTCAACCCACATTTACTGCAGCAAGCTGAGCCGAGCAGGAGACGAGAGAAGAAGAACATCACTTTAGAACAACACGAGCAGGAGACGAGAGAAGAAGAAGAACATCACTTTAGAACGACACGAGCAGGAGACGAGAGAAGAAGAAGAACATCACTTTAGAACAACACGAGCAGGAGACGAGAGAAGAAGAAGAACATCACTTTAGAACGACACGAGCAGGAGACGAGAGAAGAAGAAGAACATCACTTTAGAACAACACGAGCAGGAGACGAGAGAAGAAGAAGAACATCACTTTAGAACAACACGAGCAGGAGACGAGAGAAGAAGAAGAACATCACTTTAGAACAACACGAGCAGGAGACGAGAGAGAAGAAGAACATCACTTTAGAACGACACGAGCAGGAGACGAGAGAAGAAGAAGAACATCACTTTAGAACAACACGAGCAGGAGACGAGAGAAGAAGAAGAACATCACTTTAGAACGACACGAGCAGGAGACGAGAGAAGAAGAAGAACATCACTTTAGAACGACACGAGCAGGAGACGAGAGAAGAAGAAGAACATCACTTTATAACAACACGAGCAGGAGACGAGAGAAGAAGAACATCACTTTAGAACAACACGAGCAGGAGACGAGAGAAGAAGAACATCACTTTAGAACAACACGAGCAGGAGACGAGAGAAGAAGAAGAACATCACTTTAGAACAACACGAGCAGGAGACGAGAGAAGAAGAAGAACATCACTTTAGAACAACACGAGCAGGAGACGAGAGAAGAAGAAGAACATCACTTTAGAACGACACGAGCAGGAGACGAGAGAAGAAGAAGAACATCACTTTAGAACGACACGAGCAGGAGACGAGAGAAGAAGAAGAACATCACTTTATAACAACACGAGCAGGAGACGAGAGAAGAAGAAGAACATCACTTTAGAACGACACGAGCAGGAGACGAGAGAAGAAGAAGAACATCACTTTAGAACGACACGAGCAGGAGACGAGAGAAGAAGAAGAACATCACTTTATAACAACACGAGCAGGAGACGAGAGAAGAAGAAGAACATCACTTTAGAACGACACGAGCAGGAGACGAGAGAAGAAGAAGAACATCACTTTAGAACGACACGAGCAGGAGACGAGAGAAGAAGAAGAACATCACTTTAGAACAACACGAGCAGGAGACGAGAGAAGAAGAAGAACATCACTTTAGAACGACACGAGCAGGAGACGAGAGAAGAAGAAGAACATCACTTTAGAACAACACGAGCAGGAGACGAGAGAAGAAGAAGAACATCACTTTATAACAACACGAGCATGAGACGAGAGAAGAAGAAGAACATCACTTTAGAACAACACGAGCAGGAGACGAGAGAAGAAGAACATCACTTTAGAACAACACGAGCAGGAGACGAGAGAAGAAGAAGAACATCACTTTAGAACAACACGAGCAGGAGACGAGAGAAGAAGAAGAACATCACTTTAGAACAACACGAGCAGGAGACGAGAGAAGAAGAAGAACATCACTTTAGAACGACACGAGCAGGAGACGAGAGAAGAAGAAGAACATCACTTTAGAACGACACGAGCAGGAGACGAGAGAAGAAGAAGAAGAACATCACTTTAGAACAACACGAGCAGGAGACGAGAGAAGAAGAAGAAGAACATCACTTTAGAACAACACGAGCAGGAGACGAGAGAAGAAGAAGAACATCACTTTAGAACAACACGAGCAGGAGACGAGAGAAGAAGAAGAACATCACTTTAGAACAACACGAGCAGGAGACGAGAGAAGAAGAAGAACATCACTTTAGAACAACACGAGCAGGAGACGAGAGAAGAAGAAGAACATCACTTTAGAACAACACGAGCAGGAGACGAGAGAAGAAGAAGAAGAACATCACTTTAGAACGACACGAGCAGGAGACGAGAGAAGAAGAAGAAGAACATCACTTTAGAACGACACGAGCAGGAGACGAGAGAAGAAGAAGAACATCACTTTATAACAACACGAGCAGGAGACGAGAGAAGAAGAAGAACATCACTTTAGAACGACACGAGCAGGAGACGAGAGAAGAAGAAGAACATCACTTTAGAACAACACGAGCAGGAGACGAGAGAAGAAGAAGAACATCACTTTAGAACGACACGAGCAGGAGACGAGAGAAGAAGAAGAACATCACTTTAGAACAACACGAGCAGGAGACGAGAGAAGAAGAAGAACATCACTTTAGAACGACACGAGCAGGAGACGAGAGAAGAAGAAGAACATCACTTTAGATACAAGGATATTAAAGGTACACATTATAGATACGAGCATATTAAAGGTACACATTATGTCAAACGCTCTCATGTGTTATAACATAGTAACAGCGAGATTAAATTACACTTTTGTCGTCTATTTTAATTTAATTCGATCTTTATTTGTGTCCGTGCAAAACCTGGGAAACGTGTCTGTTTATAAAATGCGTCATATAAATAAAGTGGATTTGTACAAACACGTATAAAAGTAAGACACAAACACGCTCAAAACGTCACTTGTTATTTATCCTTTATTAAATAATAATAACATTAAAAAAGAAAGTTTTCTGTACAAAGTCTACAAACAACAGTTGAGTTTCCGGCCAGTGCTGCCGACGGGACCGAGCTCTGTGTGTGTGTGTGTTTCCATGACGACGCAGAGGTAATACTTAAAAACAAAGTGCGGGACGGTGAATATCGCTGCGTCCTCGGTGAATACAGTTGTGATGTAGCTCGATGGGTAAAAGTGAAGAGTGAGAGAGACACAAAACAGCTCCAAAGGCACTTGGAAATACGTCCATATCATCTGCTCTGTTTTTTTTAACCATTTATGTTTAATTCACTTGATTTCTACGGCTGAGTGCATTATTTTGGACAGCAGAGTACACAAAAACACCCCTATTGTGAATAATTACTAAGATAATGTTGTTTTCGCTGTGATAATTTGAATATCACACAAAATTTAATCTATTTTGACCAATTTTGAGCAAAAACATTGCCAATATCTGAATTAATGCACTGATATCATATGTTTGTAATTGCTTAAAAGTGCTTTATGTTTGTGTTTCACGTGTGGTTATTGTAGTTTATGGATAATGTAACACTGGGGGTTTGTTTACGTGATGACGTCCGCCATGTTGTTCAGGCTTTTCTACATTTTTAATGTACAAAGTTGATAAAAATCTGTCTTTTTTCTTTCTCTTCTTGGACGTGGAGCTTATAAGTCCGACCCAGATCTAAACTCAGAGCAATTGAACCTCCATCTTGCGGGTAAAATACAGTTTCCTCCCGCTGCGTTTTCTTTTGAATTTTTATATATTTTCTGGTTGTGTCTCTCTCATTCTCTCGTCATTGAACAGCCTCCATTCACATTTTAATTGAATAAACCTTCAGTACTGTGCAAAAAAAGAAGATAAAAAACAAACAAGCCAAAGCTATGGTCCTGTCTTGCAATGGTAAATATATTTATTATTATTTCGGTTACCTTTTCCTTGATTTTTCGTGTTTTAAACTGAACATATCATATTGAACGCAAGTGAAAATATTCAACACTGATTGCCACAAAACGGTAATAAATATAAAGAAACCAAGCTGAAGACAATTCATAAAAAATGTAATTACTTTTGCACTGCACTGTAGGCCAACTGGATATGTTTACATGCCAACAATATGTAGCTGCGTCGCTCAATTCCTCAAAAAAATGACTGAAAAACAAAGCTGCCAATAGAAAATGTGATCCAAAATGCAGTGTTTTCATGTCTAAAACATGTATAAATGTAGCGTATTCTATTTCCAATGCGGGAGGTAGGTTGACATTCAGAATAGTGAGGCCAGGAGGACGGCCACAAAGTGCTTCGAAGTTAGTCTGACCCCAGGCCAGGGCTGCTACCGTCTGCGGATGAAGTGAAGTAAACGTGCTGCCGTTCAGTTTTAACTCTAAAGTGCGCTGAGTGGATGTTTAGCTAAGATGCGGCAACCCTGAGAAAATATAATGCTGTCATAAGTGGCAGCGTTCACACTCGTTCAGCGCCGGTTTGAGCCCAGTTTAGGTCACGATGTAGGTAGACTTCAGGGTGGAACTGGAGCTAAACTATGGCTAAACCCGGAACTAAACGTGGACAAGGGCTGAACCGGGACCAAATCAAGTCTAAATCGGAAGTAAACTGCGCTCAAACCGGGATTGGACACGACTGTGAACTGTGAACGCACGTTTGGTTTAGTCCTGGTCTAATTCGAGATTGAGTTTTGGGTTGAATTTGGAAACAGTTTGTTCTACAAGCTTTGTACTCAAACATCATTAACACTCGATATTAACTACACTTTATACAGCCTTAATAAAGCATGAACAAAGACTTAAGTGATAATTATTAAGGAGTAAGGCTTGACAACTACTTAATGTATACCGTTAGTACTAAACTTTTTAATGAAATAGTTACCAAGCTTGAAACATTCTTCATAAACCATTTGATCATTAAGAGTATTTGTTCAAACTGTATTAAAGCCAATCAAAGCGTATTCATTAGAAAGTGATAGCAAACGTTTGTGCTAACACGTTAAATTCAGGGTTTCTTAGCGTTTTGATTCTTTCTCAGTTGAAAACGCTTAATCTGTTCATAAATTTTGAGCTTTAAACTATCGGCACATTGAGCGATTCTGACAAACGGGGTCGCAAGCTGTAGTTTGACCTGTGTAATGTTGAAATGGCGCGTCTAGGTCCGGTCCGCTAGCACGTTTTGGCAGATAAAATGACTTTTTTTCACATTGGTTTCACGTAAACATATCCAGCTCCATTATGGGATGCGTGTGTGTTGCACGTGTGGTAGCGTTTGCGTAAGTGTCGGTGTCTTTCGGTCTTTCGCACAGCACTGGCCCCTCTTCAATGGCTGTCCTCCGATACAGCGTTTACACTGTAGTTAGCTTAAGGCTCGTTTGTGTCCAAGAAAGTCGATGGGACCGCTCTCCTTCGATGGGAATCCTTCTTCCTTGGCTCGCGCTGGACACGAGGGTGAGATTATGGCCCGGTCCATTGTTGCGTCCAGCTAAATATAGACCTTTCTTTGTCTTCTTTGGCAATCCATAGGTTGCAATAAAAACAATCACATGACATTTTTTTTTTCCACACAGTGTCTGTCCATAATCGGGGAATTTCCAAAATCAAACAAAAATATATATGTATACCAAAGACAGACTCTAGAATACTGAATCTAAAGCACGACTCCATAACAGCATGTTAGATTAAGATAATCCTCTGATTTTCTGTCTATTCGCGGCGTTTCCATGACGCCATAAAGCAACGGAAAATGTGGCAAAATATAAACAGTGATCAGGCAAAACATTATGACCACCTGCTAGATATAAAACAACGTATTTAACAATGTGTCTATGTTGTTTGTTCAAGGTAAAGTTGTCGTGGCGTGTCTTTGGGATCGGATTATATTGGCTTCTTTTCATTGGCTCACCACCGTTCCAAACTTGGACCAATGATGATGAAACCAGGACTAAAACTGTCCTAAAGCGTCTCTTGTGGGAGCTAACACTGCAGATTTATAAGACACAGGAGCTGCACTAAACTAGGTCCAACCCAGAACTAAACCGGTTCCAACCCAAGACTAAACAAGGTCTGACTGCTGGGATAAACCAATTCAAACTCAGGACTAAACCAGGTCTAACCAAGAGATAAACCAGGTCTAACCCAGGATCTAACCAAGAGATAAACCAGGTCCAGCCCAGGAGCTAACCATGAGATAAACCAGGTCTAACCCAGGATCTAACCAAGAGATAAACCAAGTCTAACCCAGGATCTAACCCAGAGATAAACCTAGTCCAATCCGGGATCTATTCAAGAGATAAACCAGGTCCAACCCAGGATCTAACCAAGAGATAAACCAGGTCTAAACCAAGATCTAACCAAGAGATAAACCTAGTCTAATCCAGGATCTGAACCAGGTCTACCACCTCTAATAGAGGATAGACCACTGCAGACTGGGAACACTCTACAAGAGCTGCAGTTTTGTAGAAGAGAAAATATGAAATTATGATGAATGACATTACCAGACATATTATACCCCAGATGCAACGATGGAGTGAACATTTCTAATTGCTCTTAATGCTTTGCCGGATCACTGTAATCCCAACTTGAACCATGGAGTCAACACAAGCTAACAAAAGTCTAAACAAAAACGGCGCATAGATCTCTACAGGGCGTTACAAACTCAAGCTGACATCTTCTTATCTGAGAGGACACAAGTCTACAACGAAAGAAATAAAACCTTTACTCTTCTATGCCACTGGATTCACGATTCAAGCGCGGGCCGACGAGGCGGTAGGAAGCTAGCAACCTCCCCTAAACGTATAGAACTCATATATAGAAAACAAATCAACCAAAACGTCCATTCTTCTCCTTCTAAACTCTAGTTAGCGACATCTGATAGACTTCTATAGGCATTCACTTGATATGTCTTGACCCGCTCGAAGCTCGGTGGAGGTTCGTTTCTCCCGCTATTTTGGCACAGTATTGAAAACGTCATGCAGAACCCGCCCCCATCCGACTGCGCTGCCATTCCCTCCCCCCCAGTCCAAAACGTCCAGATTGTCACGATGGGGGGGTCGTATAGTCCTCTTCTTGTTCAACGTAAAGGCTTCATGCCACGACGAGGCTGGTGGTGGTGGGTTTCGCGGTTCAAAAAACGGGTTAAAATGTTCATTCCTTCATTCGCTCATTCATTCACAGGCTTGCAGGCAGAGATATGTCGCCGTAGAAAGGGGCTACAGCTAGTTTGAGGCCTCGTAGGGGGAGACGCCGGATCCCGTAGTTTCGCCTGTGGGATGCGGGACGAGCCCCCCTTTTGGACATCAGCGGTATAGCGGGGTACATTGAGTTACATGGCGCTTGTCGATTTTCACCGTCCACCGACAAGTCTTTTCAAGCTTCGGAGCAACACCTCTGCTGGTTGATCTTCACTTTATGCTTGATGCCGTCGTACAGTTCGAAGTTGTAGTTCTCCAGCGTGGTGGAGGACCTGGACGAGAGGCCGCTGTAGGAGCATGTGCAGTAGAGGAGCAGGCCGGCGCAGATGGCACCGAGCAGGACGCCCAGGGAGCTCATGACGATGATGGTGAGCAGGATGGGGTCCAGGGTGTAGAGCCAGGCGTTGTCCTTGTCCTTCTCGGAGACCAGCGTGACGGACGAGGGGTCGGAGTCGGCGGAGGAGGGCGTGGAGAAGGAGGAGGGCCAGCCGGGGAAGACGTACTCTGTCAGGGAGAAGGAGCAGAGAGGGATCAGTGATGTCCTATAATCAAAGGGCAAAGTCATGTGACGGCAGCTACAACAGGAAGCTCAAACCCAATCGAGGGTCAAGTCCCCCAGAGTCTCAAAGTCTTTAGATACCACCGGCTTAAAACCAGGTTTAAAAGTGGGCTGCACAATCACTGGGGAACATTTTTTTTCATCACTGGGGAACATTTTTTGTGTGCTTCTTTTACTGTCTTTTTCTTTTACTTTTTATAGTGTAAAAGTGTCAAATATAAAGCCAATTGTGTTTAGAAAAATTGTGTTTAAAATGCATAAGACATAAACCGCAGAGCGACAAAGATCAATGAGAAAGATCTTAACTAAAATCATTGTAAATGTGTCATTTGTGTGTTTTGTGTGTTTTTGTGTGTTTGGTTGTACTTGTACTTCACGTGTGTACTTCACGTGTGTACATTCACTCAGGATTAAACGTGGCTGTGTGTCACTAACCACTCCACACAAAAGCACCTCCGTTCTCATTTCATTTCACAAGCTAACGCTAACGCTAACTCTTCACCCTTCGCTAATGACTGAGAATCCGCTTTGGGAAATGAGTTATTGTTTGATTCATCGCTCGTGATGGGGAACACTTCCTCCCCAAAGACCACACTTTTTGGTCATTTGGACGAGCTTGTTGTCGAAGCCATCAGCCGAGACATACATTCAAGTGATATATCTGAGAAAATATTATTGTTACAGACACATGTTCTGGAGCGTTTAAGGCGTGTCAGTGATCCGTTATTGTTACAGACACATGTTCTGGAGCGTTTAAGGCGTGTCAGTGATCCGTTATTGTTACAGACACATGTTCTGGAGCGTTTAAGGCGTGTCAGTGATCCGTTATTGTTACAGACACATGTTCTGGAGCGTTTAAGGCGTGTCAGTGATCCGTTATTGTTACAGACACATGTTCTGGAGCGTTTAAGGCGTGTCAGTGATCCGTTATTGTTACAGACACATGTTCTGGAGCGTTTAAGGCGTGTCAGTGATCCGTTATTGTTACAGACACATGTTCTGGAGCGTTTAAGGCGTGTCAGTGATCCGTTATTGTTACAGACACATGTTCTGGAGCGTTTAAGGCGTGTCAGTGATCCGTTATTGTTACAGACACATGTTCTGGAGCGTTTAAGGCGTGTCAGTGATCCGTTATTGTTACAGACACATGTTCTGGAGCGTTTAAGGCGTGTCAGTGATCCGTTATTGTTACAGACACATGTTCTGGAGCGTTTAAGGCGTGTCAGTGATCCGTTATTGTTACAGACACATGTTCTGGAGCGTTTAAGGCGTGTCAGTGATCCGTTATTGTTACAGACACATGTTCTGGAGCGTTTAAGGCGTGTCAGTGATCCGTTATTGTTACAGACACATGTTCTGGAGCGTTTAAGGCGTGTCAGTGATCCGTTATTGTTACAGACACATGTTCTGGAGCGTTTAAGGCGTGTCAGTGATCCGTTATTGTTACAGACACATGTTCTGGAGCGTTTAAGGCGTGTCAGTGATCCGTTATTGTTATAGACACATGTTCTGGAGCGTTTAAGGCGTGTCAGTGATCCGTTATTGTTACAGACACATGTTCTGGAGCGTTTAAGGCGTGTCAGTGATCCGTTATTGTTACAGACACATGTTCTCAGCCCTGGAGGAGCCCGTCTCATTCACTTTGTCTGTTTTGAACATGTGAAGAGCAGAATAACATCTCTCTACACATGCAGCGCTTCACTTTGAAATGCACTGTACCATCACAGACTGGGGCTGTCACGTTGCCTGAGGAGGTTTTTTCTTCCCTTTTCATGGGGAATCACAAGTGCGAGATAGAGCCACAGGCAAAACCCAGTAGTGGCTGTTCTCAGAGGGATAGACTTTTAAAATAGCTGTAGCGCCGCGAGCGAGCAGGAGGCAGAGCGAGGAAGAGGAGAGAGTAAAAACCTTCGCCGATGGTTGGTCTGTTGAAAACGGGGTCTTTGCCGAAATCCATTGGTCTGGGATCTGAAGGAGAGTAAAAAGAAAGAGTTTTGAGCTCAGTTGTTACGACTGCATTGGCATTGTGACGTGTGATACGGCTGTTATCACGGCTGTTGAATCTTTAAAACAATTGTCTGTGCTTTTGAATTTTGTTTTCTTAAATGTCTTTTAAATGTGTAATGTTTTCAAATGTGTGCTGTTATGTCTTTGCCCCAGGTCACACTTGAAAAAGAGGTCTCAATGGTTAAATAAAGGTTAATATTAATAATAATGATTCATAAAAAACATGAATAAATGACTGCTATATTTATATCACGGTATTATTGTTTTGTACCTTCTTATACTATAATTTCAGTTACATTTAAGCTTACATGAAGCCTTAATTTACATGTGTACATTAGTCAGACACAATAATCTGAATTATTTCTGGTGCAATTGTTTCTACCTGTTATTTATGCTGAACTGTGCACAACCATGGTCACAGCCACTTATAATCCAGACTAGACTGTAAAACAAAAGCTTAACATTGACAAAACTAAATCAAGGCTTGTTTAAGAATGATTAGGTTAATTAAAAACAGTATTTGATGGCGGACCTTGTTGTTGTTGCTGCTACGTATTTAGTTTGTTGCTACATCATTATTGCATCAGCTAATATTACATTATTGATACATTTGCAATATTAAGTTCAACTATGTTATTTCATTTATTACATTTTAAACAGTGCATTGGTGCTTGAAAACAGAGCACCAGTGAACAACAACGTCACACTGATGGTTGAATATGAGATGTAATGTTTTGTTAAAGACACAACAATACGCTTGGACTGGAGTTGAACCATCAAAGAAAAGTTTTTTTTATGCCTGATGCCCATCCTGTTACAGTCAACCACTTACACTTGCTCTAAATTAAGAAAATGTGATGCTACGATACTAAAAGATCAAATTTTTTAAACTTGCTCTATTCTTATTTTTGATTCCACAGTGATAAAAAAAACACACACATTTTCAACACAAAATTATTGCAGTTTCTTGAACTTTTCCTTGTGGTCCTGAACTAGTTCTGACATTCAAAAGCGGTGCAATTTCCCATTCACAAACACAAAAAAAATGTGCAGCATCAAAGAGCACCCCGAGTATATGCACTTGGCAGAAATGAAACCAACAACCCTCCAGTTTGAGGGCTTAACCTCACGTTCACACTTTCAACAAATAAGTCAAATTTTCACTCTTCAAAAGTTACTTCTCCCGAACTCCTTTCCAAACACTTGTAGCTGCAAAATCTTTTACAAATTCACATGTTGCTTATCATACAAAATCAAGAATAACAGTTTCCAGAGATTACCTGCCGAAGCTGACACGTTTTACCCTGCGTCAAGTGCCTCGCATTTTGCTTTGCTCAGAAAACCAGTCAAAAGACGCAGTGACGGGGAAAATGCAGCGGGAAAAAAAAACCCATACGAGCCGTTCACGAGACAAAAAACCACATTTATGTCTTGACTAACGCCTTTGTCTCCAACATGGTGGAGTCTAACCAGCTCCAATGGCTCTTTATACTTTCGAGAGCAAAGCGAGGGGTTCGGAGGCTGCTTAAATTCGGTTTATTCAGAGAAATTGATATTAAAATCCTTTCGGGGGAGCGAGGGAAACGTAAGCAGCTGCGCGCGGGGGCAAAGGAACCAAAAACACATTATGAAGCAGTGAAAGAGTAATAGATATTCACATAGATAAGAGGTGAAAAACTCATTTAGTCGATATGAAAAAAGATAGCACGCCTCATTTCCGCTGCCAGATAAGGTCATTTTTCTATTAAGGATTTTAACGTGTGCCGTGTCTACTGTCGATGGCTATAAAAAGACTATAGGAACTCCAGAAGCTCATTACTGATCTGCATTTGAACGGGAAACAGAACAAAAACATTACACAATAGGCGTGGAAAATGTTCTTTGGCATAAATTAAGAGTTTAAGGCGAGACGCAACAGGAAAACTCATTTTTCCTTGCATATTTTTTGTCAGTTTGCTCTCTCAACATATAGGTTTTCATGTGGACGCAACAAAATTGTCTGATAGGCTTCAAAAATGTTTTATTGTGTTATTGAATGCACAGATTTACATGGGACATTGTAACTTCAAAGGCCGTTCACCTCTAAAAGTAGCTCCGACACACCAAACTTTACAGTCTTGACCTAAACAAGATTTTGACAGAACGTATATAAGGCGACATATGTGTGGCGACATTTGTATTTTTAGGCAATTTTCAGTCAGATTTAGTTTGATGAACATCTAAATAATAATCAAAAATGCTCTGAATGTTTTTTTGTTGCTGGAAATAACACATCCACAAACTAGACCAACATTTATACTTGGCTTTGTCCATTTTTCAATTTTAAATGCCCCAGATATGTGCAATAATGTCTGTTTTACACATAAAATGCCTGATTTCTATATGAAAACATTACAGGATGAAAAAGTTGCAATACATTTTTTTCTTACATTTATGTGAGTAAACTACAGGAGAAGTTTCAAATTCATATATTTAAATTATTAAATTAAAGACTTTTTTCCTATTCACCTGCAGTGTCTTGCCTCAATGTTAACACAATATATACTTTCAATAAACAGTATCATGAGAGAGCTCTTACATTCACGTTATTTACTTAATGTTTTGCAAATAAAAAGAGGAAAGATTTCTTATGGACATTGTGCTTTTTCATCTCAATATAAATCTTAAAGAGACAAAAAGCACACATCACGCGTTACTTCCAAATCAGGACGATATTGAAAACGTTTTTGGAGTGCGGCGTAAAAAAATTGTAAATTTAGCAATCAAAGTACAACTTGCAATCCCTGCAATTGATTCACCTCCACGTGCAGAGCGAGGAACGACAAATCACGCTACAATCAGAGCGAGCAGCAGCAAGTCCTACATGGAAGAAGCCTGGACCGTCACATTGACAGTAGATGAATGCAATCAACTAGCAGCCATTTACGAAGCAATATGTACGTTATTAACAACAAGGTGAACTATACTGGATGCACGTTTTGCTTTGTCTGTCATGTTTGTTAGTGGATCAAAACTGGGACTAAATACAGAATTTAAGACCAAATAACGAGCCCAGTATGGGATTAAACTGATCCGTCTAGCTCGAGATCGATAGTGACCAAAAAATAAGTCTCTTGATCACAATATTCCGAGTATAAATTAGAAATGTGCTCAATGTCTTGGTTGAGGTTCAAGTTTTGTGAATGGACCATAACATTTACCAAAAAAGGGTAGAAATGTCACTTTATATCATTGTTGTTAAAATGACACCAGACATTTCTATCTCATTTACACTTGCAATTTATTTTATTTATGCTTTGTGTATTTAATTTATTTAATTTCTATAATTTCTATAATTTCTATAATTTATTTTATTTATTTTATTTATTTTATTTATTTTATTTATTTTATTTATTTTATTTATTTTATTTATTTTATTTATTTTATTTATTTTATTTATTTTATTTATTTTATTTTACATATCTCCCACATCTACTGTATTTTTCGGACTATAAGTCTAAGGAAGAAGAATACGTACGAAGGTGTTAGCGTTAGCATACGTCATGTAGCTGAAGGTGTTAGCGTTAGCATACGTACACCTATTCACCATGTTCTCTCATCTGTTATTATTTTAAACTGCATTTCACGATGAAATGTCTGTTCTTGGTCTTTTTTTTTTTTTTAAATCCCCAAAAATGCGACTTATATATGTTTTTATCTTCTCTATTATGCATTTTTTGGCTGGTGCGACTTATACTCCGGTGCGACTTATAGTCCGGAAACTACGGTACTTGCTTTAATTTCATTGCAAGTGTTTTTTATTGCTCAAACAAACCTTTAAAAACTTCTTACAGCGAGTGCTTATCTCTTGTTTGGCGAAACCATGGCACCTTTAATCCAGTTCAATACAGTAGGATTTCTCAGTACTCACATACACTTTCAGAGCGTTTCATTAAATTCTGTTGCATAAAGTAGCTGTCTTATCCAAGCCTTTTAATGATACACTTTTAAACCCAGGGGCCCAACGCGTTAAGTAGAAACATCCATCGGATCTGATTTTCTTTCCCAATTAGAGAAAAAATGAGGCCTTTTAGGTTCAGGCAAAAACACAGACATCTACCGACGCCATTAAATTAGGCCTGGGGATCATTTTGAATACTTGTTCCGTGTTGCTCCGCCAGGACACGGCGCGGCGAGGGAGAGTCAGAAATGCTTAGCGCAGACTTTTATGAACGCGATCAAGTCCATTAACTAATGAGAAATATTAAAAGGCTTCAGCGCCGAGCGTGACGGAGGAGGCCGAGCGAACGGGCGAGTGATTTAGAACGGCCAGAAGAAGCCAGGACGTTTTCCAAATCTTGCAAAAGAAAAAAAAACACAGTCCGACTGAATGAAAAGGAGAAAAGTGCGTGGGCAGCACAGCATAAACAGGACCACATATCATTTGTCTGTTTGAGAAGCGGCGAGCATTGATTGGCTCGTGGCACGGGTCGCCACGATGACTCATAATAGGTGTAAATCACGAGCTGGTCGATGCCAATGGAGGACGCGGAGGGTTCAGAGGCGGGAAAATGATAAGCAAGCACAAAATGAGTCCAACTGTGGAGGAGCAAAGCCAGAAAAGAGCCTTGTTTGAAATGGATGGATTTAATCATGTTTCAGTTAGCATCCTTGTGCGTGACTTAAGGTGGGGCGTCCACTTTCTGTTCAAAGTCTATGAGGTCGTGAAGCCTGCGTGACGCGGTGCGTTTAGGGCGTTTAAGGGTCGGACGCCCAGGATGATGCTGAATAAAGCTGAACTTTTTACGCTCACCTACGTGTTTCATTCTCCAGAAGAAGCACCAAAACAAACCCTGCACCGGCACAATATCCTCCAGACGCAGGAGCAAAGGATGATATGTTCACCAAAGTGAAGTATCTGAGCCGTTGTAGAGCTTTGTAACACAAATACACCAAAGCCACGCTCTGCAGCCGCTCTGCAGCCGCTCTCCAGCCGCTCTGCAGCAGCTCTGCAGCCGCTCTGCAGCCGCTCTCCAGCCGCTCTGCAGCAGCTCTGCAGCCGCTCTGCAGCCGCTCTGCAGCCGCTCTGCAGCCGCTCTGCAGCCGCTCTGCAGCCGCTCTGCAGCCGCTCTCCAGCCGCTCTGCAGCCGCTCTCCAGCCGCTCTCCAGCCGCTCTGCAGCCGCTCTGCAGCCGCTCTCCAGCCGCTCTGCAGCCGCTCTCCAGCCGCTCTGCAGCAGCTCTGCAGCCGCTCTGCAGCCGCTCTGCAGCCGCTCTGCAGCAGCTCTGCAGCCGCTCTGCAGCCGCTCTGCAGCCGCTCTGCAGCCGCTCTGCAGCCGCTCTCCAGCCGCTCTGCAGCCGCTCTGCAGCCGCTCTGCAGGAGAACACACTGGGGAACACAACAACACTCATCTGGACCCTTTGGGGGCACGTTTGCTGGTGTCGGCCTCGAGCTAGAGGCGCTTCCTTTAGACCAAAGAGTTTTCTTTTATTTGAGCTTGTTGTGGACCTGGTTTGACCCGGGCCTTGTCCATGTTTAATCCCAGTTTGGTTTCAGTTTTGATGTGGTGTTTGTGAACTCTAAACCTGTCTGACATCACAGTGTCTCATTTACTCCAGACCAATTTCATACCAAATATGTTTATGATACAAAATGACTCTTTTCTTTTTCAAAGAGCAACACAACTGATCTTTTCTTGTGACGTAATCAACCTTGGGCACTTCTAGATCATCGAAACATCTTTAGTGTGAACATGAATTTATATCCATCGATTCAAATAATGTACTCATTTATGTATCAGCATCAACCGTATGAACAGCTTTTCTGGCAAATTCAATCTGTCAGTCCAGTTTACTCATATTACAGAATGTGTCTTTTTATATTGTCTCAAATGATTGATAAATCCCATGGGGTCTTAAAACGTTTGGCTTATGCCGTACACAAAGTAACAAATACATGAATAACTCATGTACTCATGTAACTATTTCTAAGAACAAATGTGTGAAATAGTCAAGTGTTGTTATAACAACATTTACACTGAACACTACTCGGGGCCAGTGGACAAAAAAACGTAATAAACACCTTTTAAAGAGTTACCGTATTTTCTGGACTATAAGTCGCACCTTTTTTCATAGTTTTGGTCGGCGTGCCACTTATACTTATATTTATACTTATATACTTATACTCCAGAGCGACTTATATGTGATATTATTTGTTATTTTCACACTTGCAACTGCATTTCATACTCCAGTGCGACTTATTTTTTTCTTCTCTATTATGCATTTATTGGCTGGTGCGACTTATAGTCCAGAAAATACGGTAATCAGGTAAAATGATGAAAGCATCTGACATAAAGTCGACACTAAACTTTCCACTGGACTTTACTCTTTACACTGGAGGAGCAGATTGAAGTCTGACAAACAAAACGACTTGATATTTCCCTCTTTTCTCCGACTTATCCACCGTCTGCAGATGTTCTTTTCTGCTCTGCCAAAAGCCCTTCTTTTATCTGCACTTCCGATTCAAACAAACCCAAAATCTATCGTTCGTGCCGTCTGTCTGGGAGACGTTTCCAAGGTTTCCTAATGGGCGCTCATCCCGGGAGAGGTTTTGCTTTTTTCCCCCATTTTATTTGGGTTTTTGCGACTCTGGGAAAGCAAAAATAAGGAGGTTTAAAAGGATAAAAAAACAGAGGAGGCAAGATTTTGATAAAACACAGATTTATGGTAGACGTCCCAAACAAATCAATGCAATAATCAATCCAGCCGCTCATCGCGACTGGATTTGAACTCATTAGAACAAAAGGCAACGGTTTTCTATTAAGACCTTCTCTGGGAATAAACAATCAGAAATATAAAATGTACACACACAAGTGACTCGTGTTTGTTTGGCAAAAATTGCAGTTCCTTTTAAGATTCACAGTCGAGTGTAAAAGAGCTGGGCTGAAACGTCAAAAAGTGCGAACAATAAAAGGCAGAAAACACAACGTATTTGAGGATTTGGGTAATTTTCAACATTTTAAGGAGGATACACAGGTAGAATATTAGATTTTAAAGGTATTTCTGATCAAAACATGGTGTGATCAAAAACTGTGATCATTTACTATTATTATTATTATCATTTTTCTTATTTGAATGTTTCTTATTATTTTTCTAATTATTCTTATTATTTAATTATTAATCCATTTTATATCTAAGGCAAAAATGTTAACGTACAAAAATATTACGACATTTACCATTTTAGGGAGCGATGGCTATTGAATAAATATTATCAGCAAATTTAAAATAAGAGCTTTAAAAATTATCCAGTCAAATTTAAGCGTTAATATAAGTTCTTTTGATTTAAAAAACAAAACAAAACACAATTATTTCATGTTGATGCACATTCGAAAATCAAGTTTCAGAAAAAATCTTGCATAATTGTTCACAGTTTAAAGGTGCACTACATATGTTCAGGTGGAGGGTCTGACCAGATGTTCTTTGGGATGTGTTTCCAAAGTGTGGCATTCAAATACAAATAAAAAAAAAATTCCAGGTATTAAAAAAAAAAAAAAAAATTCCAGGTTATAAAAAAAAAAAAATTCCAGGTAAAAAAAAAAAAAAAAAAATCCAGTAAAAAAAAAAAAAATCCAAAAAAAATCCAGAATATTTTCAAGCCATAAAACGCCTGTAACAAAATAAACTGTTGAGCTTTACAGTACGTTCGATGCCCTACTGTGGAGCATTAGCATCACACAGAGGTCGAGCACCACCAGAAAAGCTCCGCAGTGCACCTTTAAAGCCTGGATTTGCCGCCCCGGTCCGGACAGCACAACACATGAGACGTTTGGTAAGACAGTAAGAGACACAGACATGGGACATAGAGAGTAAAGTCAGGCAAATGTCCATTCACGCCGCACTATCGACCCAAGGCACGAGCTCGTTCCGGGCGGAGGAGGTTTGAACAGTTTAAAGCACATCGAAAAGAAAGGCATCTCGGGGGAAACCAACGGCAACGGCTCGGACCTTTGTGCGTTTCGTCGAAACCGTTCTCGTCGCAGCGAGCGGTTTGGAGGGTTTTAAAGTGATGAAGAATGACTGACGAGGCTGAATGATGTTTCTGTCGAGCGGTCGCAATGACGTTGTTCTGAACATCATCGCTTATTATAATTTAGGTTATAATTTAGGTTATAATTTAGGTTATAATTTAGGTTATAATTTAGGTTATAATTTAGGTGAGGAAATGAGTTATGGTTAAAGTGATGTGAAGTTTAGGAGCCGGATTATGGACAAGACGAGGGTTTGGTTACATTTCGGAACAGGATTATGGATAAAGTTTGTGTTTGATTAACTTTATGAGCAGGAATCAGATTAATATTAGTTTAAATTAAATAAAGGGACAGGATTATGATTAAAGTTTGGGTTTGGTTAAGTTTAAGGACAAGATTATGATTAAAGTTTGGGTTTGGTTAAGTTTAAGGACAAGATTTTGGTTAAAGTTTGGGTTTGGTTATCTTTATGAGCAGGAATCAGATTAAGATTATTTTAAATTATATTACGGAAAAGGATTATGTTTAAAGTTTGGGTTCGGTTAAAAATAAACAACTAATTACCACAATCCTTATCTCGGTAACAGTTTAGGCCTGTTTATAACAATTAAACGTACTCAAAAGTAAATGGTCAAAGTAAACTGATTTACATGAGAAATATAACGACATTTAAGACAAATCTGTTTAAATTCGTCACGGTTACGACAATATCGCAGTAAAAGGCGCGTTCACTTTTCTGCACATGTCCCGCTTTGCCTTGACCGTCACACGTTAGCATGGCCTTTACTCGGACCTACTATCTCCACGGAGACAAGCGAGCGACGCCACCCAAGCCAAAGTGACGGGTCAGATCTCCGGAGAGGCGAGCCCGCTTACGATACGAGATTGCATGTTTTTTGAGCGCGTATTTTCAGCAATAAAACACAAAAAGAAATGCGAGACGGACATGTTTAAAGCCCCACTGTGGGATGCGAGATGGACACGTTTGAAGCAACACTGTGGGACATTCCAGGCAAAGCGATAACGTCCCCAACAAGAGTAATGTTGTCCCCATTTCAATGAAACAGAACAAAGATCTGCTGGATGTTGTCACGTCCGCTGAAAGGCAATCGGCAAAAGGCAATTTTCTCCCTTTTGCCGAGTAAAGCCGACCGCCGGCAGCAGAACGCCGCTCCGAGGAGACGGCCGCCTTGTTTGTTTGACTTGTGGACATGGCCGTTAGACAGGTAACACTAATTCTCCGGCCCCCGTCTCCTAATCTACTCGGATCTGCTCCGGCGACGGGTAAACAGCGTCTGGGAAAAGGCTCGTCTACTTCTGTGGCACTTCAGTAAATCGTGTAAATTCTTTAAATCCTTTGGACTGCGGAGGCAAAAGTACGTTTCAAATAATGAGGTTTGTAGGGGTTGAAGAGGAGATACTTTTACCATGGGTTTGGCTGGAGCCACATTTTCACATTTCTTCTTTTGTGTATGTTGTAAACAGCTGGAACCGTTAATGGTTAAGGTTTAAGAACAGGATTATGGATAAGATTAGGGTTTTTGTTTAATTTTATGTTCATTTTATGTAAATGGTTGGAACAATTAATGCTTTTCCAAAGAGCACAATGCTAAAATGTCATTCAACTTTTGCATTCTGGCAGCCAAAACTAAATTCATAGATTATATTGTCAAGAAATGTAATGCAACCCATCTCAAACTCATTGAGTTTTTGCCAAAAAGTGACATTTTTCACACAAAAAACAATAATAAGCAAACAGCCTGAACCATGTCACTTTTCATGTCTCGTGTTTTTGATTTGCCTGGAATGTTCCACAAAACGGCATTAAACTCATCTATCCCCATGGAGCCAACACCAGGCGTCACCAGGCCGAGTTACAGGTCAGATCTGTGGCGAGGCGAGTCAACTCACAGTAAAATTGCATGCTTTTCAACGTATTTTTGCCCATAAATACACTAGTAATCGGACAAATGCGAGATAGATAACTGCGTAACGTTCCAGGCAATGTAAAGACAACCCCCTCCCCCAAAAAGTGACACAATACATCTTTAAAACCCATATGGCTATCTTTAATCCCACTTTATTTTGGTATCTTTCCCTCCTCAGCATTCGCGTGGGTGTAAACTCGACGTAATGTACTCGCCACCGGTCCTACGGCTGTTTCCACTAATAAAACGTAACTGGCAAAATGCAATACCAGGAACAAATCTCACGTCTCCACTCGCGTCTCCTTAAGACAGTCTCACAGTTGGACAAATGTAACGCACACGGGTGAAGACAAACGCACAATTATACTTGGTCTTATCGGTTCTGCTGTACCGCTCCGGCTCTAAACTCGCCACGCAGCTGTGAATTCAACACGGGGACCGAATTTCCGAAACACTATCCTCCGACGTGCACCGCTATAGCAGCTGTTGTGCATTTTACCCCCTATTACTTACTACATTCATGAGGTCAATAAGGTCAAGCGATTTGCAACAACAAATGTACACATACTTTTAGTCATAAGCATCAGATGTAACTCTAACCCTTAAAGCAACACTATGCAACCAGAATGTGTAGATGTAACACCGTGAAACCAAAGAGGAGTTTGGAGAATTCCTGGATTTAGGTTTATAGAAAAAGTGGAGCAAAAGTATGTCATTAAAACAGCAAGCGGCGATAAAGGGCCCTTGCCAAAGTACAATGGAGATTCCCATTCATTATGACCTGCTTTATTTTACAAGTAAACTTCAAATTTTCACACTGAACTGAACCACTTTATAATAATTACACCTTAAGTTGCCTTAATAAAGCATGAACAAAGACTTAATACATAATGAACAAAGCATGAACAAAGACTTAATACATAATGATCAAATAGTTTTTTATGGATGATTCGGGCTTAGTAAACTACTTAAATAAGGGTAGTTGGGGAATACGTTTAGTTACAAAGCCAGAGTAATTTTTAATTAACTATGTATTCATTATGAAATAAGTGTTAGTTCATGCTTTATTAAGGCTATTAAAAGTGTAGTTATTAGCGTTACCATTAAACATCTTAAGTAGCAGAATATTTGAACAGCTTTCATTTATGGTATAATATTGGCACATTGGCATATATAGACTAGATTTGCAAAAATAATACTGAAATTGGATGGAAAAATAAAACTGAAAACTGGATTTAATTGGACGGCCCTTTTGGGTGCGGTCAACTAGAACACACAGTTCATTTTGACATTTTAACCGTCAACCTGATCGACTCCTCATATCTGCGACTTGCAAAATCCTAACTAATTAATTACATAAAACTAATTACATAACGTTGCTTTAAGTGCACATTTGAGTCTATTGGTTCTGATTTCTTCGCACCACCACCGCCATCATCACATGAAAGTTGCACACAAGTCTATTCCCCGTCGGCTTTGCGAAGTCCTCTCCTGTATCTCCGTCCCGAGCGTCGCCGGGTTGAAGCCACGACTCGCACTCCAAATATCCCAGATTCCAAGCACAGTGGGGGCGAAAAAAACCCACATCCGTAGATATCCGCGACCAAACGTGCTGGAACCTCTTCTCAAAGTCAATTTGCAAAAGCTATTCAAAACCACTCGACGTTCGTTCAGCATTGCGTGTCAAAGTCGTCCTTTTCCAGTCGTATGGTGAGCGTCGGGTCGCCGTTGGGCTGCGACCCGGGATACATGTGGTTCTGGTGGATTAGGTTGTAATGCAAGTTCTGATTCGGATAGCTGGTGTAGTTGGCCTGCGCGCTCGGGGGCTGGTTGTTGTGGTACGTCACGGAATGGTGGCTGCTCTTCTTCGGCGCCCAGTGGTAGCGGTGGCAGCACAAAATGACAGTCACGGTCACCACCACCAGCAGCAAGAAGGCGCCAACTCCGGCCAAGACGTAGTACCAGAAAACGGGGAGAGGCTGCGCGACCACTGAGTCTACCGTGGGCTCCATCCCAGACATGGCACCCCCTAGAGGGCAGGAGGATATTATTTGTAAATGCGTTGCGGTGTCAAAAGTGCCAAAGAGGTGCAGACATGCAGGCCACGAAGAGAAGCGCGGGTGACAAGCGGCAAGACTCAAATATTTGCATTGGAACAAGGACGGGTCTTCGGGATGTCGCACCGTGTCGAGGTAGAAACCGAAGCCGGGCACCAAATCGGCCTTTTTTCCATTCACAAGTTCCATGTTTTTGCAATTCAAATATTTGATTTCTTTGAACACAGACTGTATGAGGTTGTCGTGCTTGTTGTTACAGTGGAAGCAATCTGCTAGAACACACAATTTGCTGTTGCTAACTATGTGCTAACTTGCTAATTGTGCTATTACTATTATTAGTACTAGCTAGCTTATATGGCGACATCATCATCCGACTAAAACGATAAAATAAACAATATACAATTATTTATGAAAGCATTCCATGAACAAAAGCTAAATAAATCATTGCGTAGAAGGATTATTTTTGCAACTTTCATTATTTTGACATTTGTAATCTATATGATTATGTTGTTGTTATGATGTTATTATACTAATACTGATAAGAAGAAGATAAGACGTGTACCTTGTGGAAGAATAAAGTTTGTGCGTCCAAAATTAAACCCATTTCAGTTGACTTGCTTTGGCCCTGTTCTAGTCCTTGTTTAGTCCTGATCTGGTCCAGGTTTAGTTTTGGGTTTATATTTGTGATTTAGTCCCAATTTTGATGTGACAAATGGGCAATTTTGAACTAACTAAACCAAGGACCGGAACAGGACCAAACCATGTCGAAATCAGGACCAAACTCCCGGACTTGACCAGATCCAGATCCAACCAGGACTTGACCAGATCCAACCAGGACCTGACCAGATCCAACCAGGACTTGACCAGATCCGACCAGGACTTGACCAGATCCAACCAGGACCTGACCAGATCCAACCAGGACCTGACCAGAGCAAGTGTTTTTTATGTATGTTTTTAATGTGATAAAGTATATTTTTGAACATATAAAATATCTTAAAATACATGTTCATATATTTCAGTTTGTTCAAAAGGAAGTAGGATAAAGTTTTAATCCTAGCAAAGTTCATCAGGTACAATAAATCAAGTCCAGATGTTGACATGAGTTATTGAATAAGCCGGAGAAACACATGATCACTAACGTGGAATATACTGTAGTAGCCTAAACACATAAGTAAATGCTTTGCCTCTATTGATATTATTTTCCTTGTCAAATAATGCACGGGGATCTGTAGAACACACAATAATAATACAAAGATTCCTAAGATCCTTTCCAAGTGGCTCTTTTGTTCCTCTTCTCTAAATCTTGCAGAAACCATTTGATTGGGTTTGTTTTTATATTGACCCGTGTCCTGACTTTGCTTCAGTTCCACATCTAATTTGTTCCATATTTTCACCGTAGAAGCTGTTCAAAGTTGTCCTGGGCCTGTGGGATTTGGAAACATAGCCCTTCTCTTAATTTATACTCAGAATATTTTTCGTGAAACTGTTTTTCCCCCCCCGACTTCAAAAATCGCAGAGAAATCAATGATGTCATAAGTGCGAACGCCGCCTTGTAGTTTCACAAAATCACTGCAGAGAGGAACCGGATCTGTACTTTTACTAATCACTGGAGGGCGTTTGAACAAATTCTAGCTCCATTTTTTAACACAATTGCCTATAATCTACACAGTCGATGTTCAAAGAGTGACACGTGGAGGCAGAGGCCGTGCTGTCATCTGGAAACAGACAAAAGCTTCACGCGACGCCCGGTTCTGACACAAAGAGGAGACGTCTCGAGCGAAGAGTTCAACCTCTCCGGAGCGCCAACTTCGAAGGCGAAAAGGAATGACTGAGAAAACTCGGAGCGCTCGGCGAGTCGGAGGCGTCATTAAAGCGGCGAATGTGAGCGAAATGGAGACAGGTCTTGTGCAAACGCGGCGGAGAGGGAGAGCGCTAATCCGGCCATGATATCTTTAATCCCGCATTAAAGGGTTTGTCTAAAACTTCGATACACTGTCAACCGGCTGTGAGAGAAACCCACAGAGAAGAGGAGAAACAGAGGGAGGGATGGAGGGAGAAGAGGAGAGGAAGAAAGCAAGGCGAGAAAGTGCGGAAGCTAAGACGCCAAAGTACAGAGAGACAGAGAGAAAGAGAGGGAGGAGGAAGCAGAGGAGGGGGAAAAGAAAGTGAGATAAAGAGAGGAGGAGAGGGAGAGAGGAGGGAGAATGATAGAAGGGTTATGAAGAAGAGGAGAAGAGAAAGAATAAGAACATTAGAGAGTGTAAGAGAGAGAAGATGATAATAGTGTCGAGAGAGGGAGAGAGTGTGACGAGGTAAACGAAAGAAGTGAGAGAGGGAGAGAGATATTAAGGAAGACGGAGAAAGAGGATGAGAAAGAGAGAAAAGAGAAGAAGTAAGAGAGGGAGAGAGCGATTAAGGAAGATGGAGAAAGAGGATGAGAACAAGATAAAAGACAGGAAGTGAGAGAGGAAGAGAGAGCGATTAAGGACGATGGAGAAAGAGGATGAGAAAGAGAGAAACAAATACAGAGATAGATCGATATATAGATGGATAGATGGATAATGTTGTGGATTTTCTGTCAATACCATAACCAAATCGTTCGGCTCAAACGGTGGATATTTTGCCACAAACGCACCAAAACAGACTAAACACGAGCAAAACAAGTGTGTGAAGAAGAGTTTTCAGCTCAAACATCCCAAGGTCCTCGAGAGCCAGACGACACAGACCTGGAGGTCATGTGACTGACGCTCATCGCATGATCATTCATTCATCTAAGGTGTGGAAACATGACATGTTCCCACGGCAATAGAGAGAGGGAGTAAAGGAGAAGTGAAAGAGAGAGAGAGAGAGAGAGAGAGAGACAAATTTGGAGAGGGAGAAAAGGAGAAGTGAAAGAGAGAGAGAGAGGGAGGTGGAGAGGGAGTAAAGGAGAAGTGAGAGAGAGAGAGAGAGGGAGAGAGAGGGAGTAAAGGAGAAGTGAAAGAGAGAGAGAGAGAGAGAGAGAGAGAGAGAGAGACAAATTTGGAGAGGGAGAAAAGGAGAAATGAAAGAGAGAGAGAGAGAGAGAGAGAGAGAGAGAGAGAGAGAGAGACAAATTTGGAGAGGGAGAAAAGGAGAAATGAAAGAGAGAGAGAGAGGGAGGTGGAGAGGGAGTAAAGGAGAAGTGAGAGAGAGAGAGAGAGGGAGAGAGAGGGAGTAAAGGAGAAGTGAAAGAGAGAGAGAGAGAGAGAGAGAGAGAAATTTGGAGAGGGAGAAAAGGAGAAGTGAAAGAGAGAGAGAGAGGGAGGTGGAGAGGGAGTAAAGGAGAAGTGAGAGAGAGAGAGAGAGGGAGAGAGAGGGAGTAAAGGAGAAGTGAAAGAGAGAGAGAGAGAGAGAGAGAGAGAGACAAATTTGGAGAGGGAGAAAAGGAGAAGTGAAAGAGAGAGAGAGAGAGGGAGGTGGAGAGGGAGAAAAGGAGAAGTGAAAGAGAGAGAGAGAGAGAGAGAGAGAGAGAGAGACAAATTTGGAGAGGGAGAAAAGGAGAAGTGAAAGAGAGAGAGAGAGGGAGGTGGAGAGGGAGTAAAGGAGAAGTGAGAGAGAGAGAGAGAGGGAGAGAGAGGGAGTAAAGGAGAAGTGAAAGAGAGAGAGAGAGAGGGAGGTGGAGAGGGAGAAAAGGAGAAGTGAAAGAGAGAGAGAGAGAGGGAGTAAAGGAGAAGTGAGAGAGAGAGAGAGAGGGAGTAAAGGAGAAGTGAGAGAGAGAGAGAGAGAGAGAGAGAGAGAGAGAGAGAGAGAGAGAGAGAGGGAGTAAAGGAGAAGTGAGAGAGAGAATGAAAGACGGGAGAAAAGTGAGAGAAAGGAAGGTGAAGAATAAGAGAGAAAGAGATAAAAGGAAATGGAGACAGAGGATGAGAAAGAGAGAAAGAGAGAGGAAAGAGAAGCGGTAAGAGAGGGAGAGAGAAGGAGAGAGAGAGGTGGCGAGGGAGAAAATGAGAAGTGAAGTGAGAGAGAGAATGAAAGAGGGGAGTGAGAAGTGAGAAAAAGGGAGGAGAAGAAGAGGAGAGCAGCAAGAGAGGGAGAGAGACAAATACAGAGACAGATCGAGCGAGATATGTAGATATATGTATCCGGAGAGAGAGAGAGAGAGAGAGAGACAGAGAGAGAGAGAGAGAGAGAGAGAGAGAGAGAGAGAGAGAGAGAGAGAGAGAGAGAGAGAGAGAGAGAGAGAGAGAGAGAGAGAGAGAGAGAGAGAGAGAGAGAAAGGGGTGAAAACACAGCAGTAAGGTAAAAGACAAGTGAGAAATGATGGGGGTAGAGAGAGTGAAAGTAGAGAGGAGGGCGAGGAGTGAGAGAGTGAAGAGAGAGATTTGGGAAAGAAAATAAAGAAAAAGTGAGAGAGAGTGAACAAAGGGAGGAAGAAAAGAGAGAGAAAGGGAAGCGAGGAAGAGGATGAGAATGAAAGAATGAAATGAAGAAAGAAGAAAGGAGAAAAAAAAGGGCAGTAAGAGAGAGAGAAAGGGAAGAGAGAGGAAGAGAAGACAGAGGAGAAAGAGAGAGATTAGAGAGAGAAAAGGAAAAGATAAGATGTTTATAAAAATACGTCGACGTCTTTCTCAAAGTCAGAAAAATACATTATGAACAAAGAACTCATCGATATTCGTTTATTTGACCTAAAGTGAGAACATGAGGACAAACCCTACATTTGTGCTGCATTTAAAACCTTTATTTGCACATTTATGATGATTAAATTGTCTTTTTTAAACATGTTTTTAGGGTAAGAGACTCGGTGTGGTCTCCCACCTCACTCTTGTTACCCCTGAACTCAAGAATTATAATTGTGAACACTTTAGAAACA